>NW_022474736.1:0-286877 GCF_009176365.1 Aspergillus alliaceus
AAAAAAAAAAAAAAAAAAAAGGAAAGAAAAGAAACACAACATCATTGCGAAGGGCTATGCTGATGATTCGCCGGGGCAAACGTAGCCTGGGGATCCCAATCACGCCCTTGTGATGCGCTGGGTGGCCGAGGCGAGGAGAAACTCATCGACGGCCGCACGTACCGCGCCTCGCGTCCGTAGTGGCTCCCCTCGGGGCTCATGGTGCGCGCAACGCTACGTGCAACGCTGGGCGCCCGGGCGATAGGTTCCGGGGACTTGCATGATTGCAGTCCCGTGCTTTCGAGCATCTCGTAGGTTCGAGTGTCAGGGGTTTTCGTGCGCGCATCCACAGAGACGAACTCCTGGTTTCGGCCGAATTTCAGTTTGAAGAACTCGGCCCATCCGAGGAACATCGAGGGTCGGGCGAACAGGATGAAGTTCCACAGACCAACCAGCGATAGCAGGATTAATAATGCCAGGATTGTACTCTCGCCGGGTCCGATGCTGAGGGCCTCCTTGCGGCATTTCTTCCGGTCGCCCTTAGTGTCTATCAGACATGCAAGCCACGGCTGGGCCCTTTCTAGGTTTTCGTGCGTCATATTCATCTTGTTGTCGATCTGGATGAAGACCACAGCGAAGAAGATGACATTGCCGATGATGATCAAGACCAGGGCCACCCCCCGCCACTGTAACTGGAGGACGCGGCGGATGCGTCGGTATGCCTGGCGCGCGGTGACGGTCCGGATACTGGACGTATACGATGGCAGACGGGAACTGTTGGTGCTCGAATCGTTGTTGGTGTCAAAGATAGATTTCACATAGACATGGATACAATAGGCCATCGTGGCAAGTTGCAAAACCAGCGATGCTGCGGCAAAGGCCATGATCGGGGCCCAGTAATCCTTGGTTCCATATTTGATGTTGATATGGCACATGTCCCCAAAGCGAAAGGAGACTCCCGTCAGGATGAGCATCACCGTGATGCCAATGCCGGGGATGCCCCAGCCGCAAATGAAAGCCCCCCACATAAACTTGTTGCCAAGGATCACCTCCCAGCAGACTTGGAGGTGAAAAGCAAGGGTACGGATGAAACCTGCAACGGTCAGTCGGGGCAAGAAGATGTTGGCTCTCGGGGGGGAAAAAAAAAAGAAAAAAAAAAAAAAAAAAAAAAACGTACTCCACGTAACTACGGCCCAGCCTCCGAAGAGGAGTAAAGTCCCGGACCATGCGCAGGAAAGATTCGAACGCATATCATTGGGCGTAATTGGATTGTAGCATTGGTCAGGTTTAGCCCCGATAGGAATAATGAATGCAACCTGGAGGGTCAGCCAATCCCCCACCACACGTAAGACCGTCCAAGAGCCGCATACCTCCATACAGCAGATTCCTAGAGTAAAGCAGATACTCAGGTAATGACGATGCGTCCATTTTGCTGGAAGGACTGCATAAGAGACGAGGAGGAAGATACAAAGGGGCAAGACTGCGACACTCAGCCAACTCGCAGCGTTCGCCTTCGTCGTGATGTCTACCGGGGTCGACCACGTTAGAGAAGCTGGGCGTAGAGCCGGTGTGGATAGATATGACTCACCCTCTCCATAAATCCAGTCCGCCAAGGGACATGGCATACAGCAAGAGGTACTACCGATCTTCGAACAATACCGTCCTTCGATATCTATGAACCCGGCCGGTTAGCCCCTCCACGGCCAGTAAACCCAAGATCAAAAGAGAACATACATCCGCCGTGGGATGGAAAGAGAGACTCCTGGAAGAATGGGGCGGGGCAGAGCCCGTGCAATGCCTGATTTGTCATTTGTGATTTTTATTATGTTGTTTCGGAGTGTGGTGTTGTATGCGACAGGTGGAGTGCGAGGGTCATATCCCCTGGAAGACGGGCGACACAGGCACTCGAGAATGCGACTCTAAGAAAGCTTCCCGAGTGTGATACCCCACGGAGAGGCTCACCGTCGCGCAACGACAGCAATGAGCAGGAAAAGGGAACTATATCACCAAAAAAAAAATCACTGGGGTAGTGGTCGGGGTGAAAAGGCCAGGGAAGGCAGAGCGAAGGGGGGCAATAAGTCAGATATAGTTAGAATTAGCTGATGAGCCATCGTAGTGCCTCTCCGGTCCTAGCCAGAAGTCCCAATCGCTTGAAGGGAACACAATTTCTAGTGGACTGACTGGGGGGGGGTAAGGGAGGGTCCGTTCACCAGAGACACAACTGCCCCCGTCGAACCTCCGGATTCTGATTGGATGCCTGGATTGTTGGAAGAGAGACTGGAACGAAGCTCCAGGATAAGCTTGGCACCAAAGGGGAAGTAAGGGTGGGGATGAGACGCAGAGAACGAGGATCCAAGAAAAAGGCTCTAGGCTGGAGAGGAAACGGTATGCAAAGCGGGGAAAGATATTGGTTAATTTTACTGACACGAGGGTTGGTATCGTATTCTAGCCTCGATGGGGAAATTTTACAGATGACTTTATTTATTACTAGGTGGATTTTCTTTTATTTATTTTCCTCTTTCTTTTGGGAGAGGCGAAGTACCGGCACATCTCCACTTCAATGTTGGACCTTACTCCTCATTAATCTGAAATGGGGGAAAGAAAGGTAGTAATTATAGAAACTAATCGTAGCCCTAAATCGGTCGTGTGTCAAGTTCTGCTTAACCCATGGTTACTCCCGTTCCGGACAGGCAGACAACTTCCCGTCAACCTGATACAAAAGACGACTCCATCCATCGGTCTCAAATATGAGTAGGAGTTTCGAAGTATAGGAAAGGAATCAATTCCGTACGGAGTTCAATGTTTTAGTTCTCTCTCCCTTTGACTTAGTCGTCGACAACCCTTGCGCTTGGACTGCTTTCTAGGGTTCGGCCTAACCCTAGGTACGGCCAAGTATTATTAGCCCGTAACAACCTTGCATAGATTCCGACATATACATACATACATCGTTAGTCTAAAGCGAGCGTGGCGAAAATAAAATGGGACAAATAAGATTTATATTATGTACACACTTCCTGTGTCCAACCAATAGTTCCATTTTTTTTTTTGACCCTGGAGCCCAAGTCTGCACAGTGTACATTGGGATAGAGATAGTAGTTAGTGAACCTTGGTCTACGGCAAATGGACCGTCAAGTACCGTGGACCACCAGAGGACGGGGTCACTTCTCTCCCTTCCAGACCTGCATCATCCTAAACAACTAAATAACTAAAATAAATATTAACCGATAGACTTTCCTCGTCCCACTAAGGTCGCATCTGCTCCAAAATTTTTCATCTTTCCACGCATCGGAGGGCCGATCTCTCGATTTTGAGTTCGCCGGACTGCCTCGTCATTTGTCTCCCCCTGGTACCTGCACAATGCATGAATGGCTGCAGGAGAAGTTTTTGGCTGACTCTCTCTAGTAATTTTCCTCTTTTTTGTCGTTTTAGGACTAGGAACGACTTCCCCTCCTTCTCTATTTTATTTATTTATTGACATTTTAATTTATATTGTTACCCTTTCCTCGCATCTTCCGTCACATCCTGTCGTAGTATTCTAGTGGGATCTCTGAGTAATGATTGTCCCGACCGGCTGGGAAATGGAATTGGCTTACGTCGAACATGACACCGTCCATCCTGCTCCGTTACTCTAAAAGTATCCACCGTTCAAATCCTACCTGTTGGATCCGGCCAATGACCTTCCCCGGTCACGTTCTCATCAGGTCTCTAGAGCCTCACCGCGATCCCTCAAGTAAGACACGGAGCACGCAGTGTCCACGGTACGTAGAGCGCACGTATCCAGAGTTCAAACGACCTAGGGGGGTTTCGACCTGCCTTTCTCGGCCACGAACCCATCCCCAACACTGATCGACGCGGTGGGAACCTTACACCACGGGCTGACAGCCCTCCTGATCGTCACGGAATAATGGATAATCACGGCAATTGGAGGTTTTCCCTCCAGCTAAGAACCTTTTCCGCCGCGGGATTTAGCTGCGATTGTATCAAGGTTCTGCCTTAGCTACGAACCGCGGTGACGATCTAGATCAATAGTCTCTGTTTGACGGGATGTCACGGTGTACTCTTTCTTTTTTTTTTTTTTTTTTTTTTTTTTTTTTTTTTTTTTTTTTTTTCTTCTTAATTTTTAGGGTATGAATGGAGACAGTCAGCAGGCCGAGCCCATAGTCGATATTTTGCGATAGAGATGGAGTATCCAGCTATGATCTTAAAACCTGTCGGTTATACGTATGCAGTGCTTCGTGTGTTATAAAATAGTAGACTTGTTCCACGTGGAGCCCTTTCTTATTGCGGTATCAACCATGTTATGCAGAATATACCAGGGATGCTAGAACTATATCCATTTCCCGTTTCCTTTTTCTTTTTTTGTTCTGATTTGGTTGGAATGAACCTTGGTCAACTCTACGATGCTGCAAAATTCAGTTACAACGCCGGGAACTATAATTTGCGGCCCTCAAAGTTTGGCGTGGAACTTTCCACTGAAGAATCCACGGCGTTATACCCGTTTCCTTTTCACCCTCTGCCTCACTTAACTATATCCAGTAAGTTAGATCCGAACGATGAGACACCGGCGCTGCTGCACCGAAATTTTCTCCTCGTCTTCTTCTTCTCCTCTGCTCATCTAGATAGGGGGATTCACTCAGATACCAGGTTGGCCGATAAGAGTTGATACCAGCCACGGCGCCTTTGTCAGGAAGCCACTGACGAATAGTGCATTTGTCGCCTTCGTTCATCTATGCCAGTCGGGGAATTTAGCCTCTCAGCCCATTGACTGGATTGAGACAGGTACAGGGAAGGAAGTCACACGAGTATCTAAATTGTACGACTTGGTAATCAGATAGAGATGCGGTAAAGAGTTAAGGTGGTCATCTGTCAAACAATATATAAATATATAAGCTAAATTTTGTAGTTTACATCTATTTACACTTCTCTTCATCTACAATTTTATATTTTATACAAATTTACCATGATCCCCGGTTATCGGAGCACGTAGCCAGGGTCTATATCAACGACAGAAAAACAAAACAAAAAAAAAAAAAAGAAAAAAGAAAAGAAAAGAAACAGTACTGGAGGATCGCTATCCTCTATCTATCTTTCGTATCACCGTCTCCCGACATGGATTCCTGGACATACGAAACCATCCTTAACTCAAAATGCGACCCTGTACCTGAATGCTATCCTGGCTTGGCCCCTTCAAAAGGGCTCAATACCCGAGATTTGTGTCACCGTCAGTGCTCCAACAAATGAATTAAGAAGATTCGCTAACGAGGCAATGCACCAGTCGGGGAATCGGAGAATCGCCGGAGAGATCGAGACCTTTCTCAACAGGCGATCTCCATTCGCCTGCGCGTTCACTCAAACCGTGCTACCACGAGAGCAAAGTATGCCGCACGGTCGATCATCCACGATGTGTATGGTTGATTTATGCTTGGGAATACATCCAATCGGGAAGCGTTGCCCCGTGGTGAGAGTGACCGTGGCGAGGTTGACATTGCGGCACAGGCAACCTCGTGCGCTTCATAGGCCCGTCGCTAAATGCGCAGCTGGACTGCGGTAAAGCTGCTTCTTTGTCACTTTGTCTGTGCTCCATCCATCCGCGCGCAGTTTATCACTCTAGCTCTCCATGAGTGATCGAATCACCGCTTAGTTTTAGCCACATACTTCCGCTCCTGTCTACCAGCGGCTTATCTGCATCTAGTTTCCAAAAAGTCCTTTGCTGACGGTGACCCTGCGATGGGCTGACCGTCCTGGTTCGAGATCACGCCACAAAGGGAAGGCATCGCGATGAAGAATGCTTCCTCTTCCCACCTCTCGACATTGGTCGAGCTGCGGGAAACGAGGTCTTTACCCCTCCTCAATCCACCGCGCGCCCCATCGCAAATACGTCTATCTGTCCAAGGGCATTCGCATATATCTCCTCCAGGCCCCAATGCAGCCAGAACCCACACGATTGAAACGCCGCACAACTTTGCGGCGCACAATGCGATTGTGCTCAAAATGCCGCACGCGGTGGATGATAGTATTTCTCCCTCCAGACTCCACCCGGGCAATCTTTCGGGTTCCGCGGGACAAGTCGACTTTGCAGTTGACGTGCATGTTCCCGTATAGCTTACTTCCGAGAGACCCTTTGAACAGCGGTGTGATGCGCCTGCATCGGTTTTGATCGCTATCGGCGATCTTCCGTCCTTCTCTTTCCTTCTTTTCTACGCCACTCTGTGGGTATCCTGATATTTGATGTATTTTGTGGTATATCGTCGACGTAAGATTTATCCTGATATAAGCGATGCGTGACACCTACGCCGACGTAGGATGTGCAACGCAACCGAATGGAGCCTTGCGCTCTTGCAAGGCTCACCGCGATCATTGTTTTGGGGTAATTGACACTGCGTAATCGCTGACCAGTCGCTGGTCCGTTCGAACTACAAAGTACTAGCCGTACTGGATGGTGGGATCTACATGTTTCCTACGCCAGTAGTGATACGGACACGTACAACTGGATGATACAGGTATAATTTCATTCATATTATTTTTGAGCTTGTAGCTTCATTCTCCACTAGCAGTATGTTCTCAAGCCGAAGATACCTAAATATCGCAATAGTCAGCAGATGTTCGGATGCATCATTGCAAGATACGTAGAGCGATATAAATGGGATCAGAAGTCCATTCCATTCATTGAACAGGCTACGAGAACCTGCCCTAAAATAAGAGGTACCAGAAAAATAATAAAGGTTGCGTTTCATCATGTGAAGTAGGGGAGACGAGAAACATCGGAAATACTAACCAGTAGATATCTCCTAGATATATAAATATAAGAGCATCATGAAGCTCTTGAGTCGTAAAAACCGGCAGAAAAATTAGGTGAGGGAAGGGAAAAACCACCAGCGAGAACCAAAGCAAGCAAAGAAAAAGGGAAACCCGACGAGCCTTAAAACTAAGCGAGGTGCATCCGCACCACGTGACCCCACAAACCCGCGGCCACACCGCCTTCAATCATTTCGTCGTCTTCAAACTTGGTGGAATTTTCATTCTTTTGTCTCCGCGCAGCTCAACACCGTCGTCGACAACTAATCCGACAAAACAGCCACCTTCATTCAAAATGGGTCGTCTTCACTCCAAGGGAAAGGGCATTTCTGCCTCCGCTCTGCCTTACTCTCGCTCTGCCCCCTCCTGGCTCAAGACCACCCGTGAGTACCACCGTCGCATCTGGACTCTCGACATATTCGCCTGATACTAACTCCGTCCCAGCTGAGCAAGTTGTCGACCAGATCTGCAAGCTCGCCAAGAAGGGTGCTACCCCCTCCCAGATCGGTGTCGTCCTCCGTGACTCCCACGGTGTTGCCCAGGTCAAGCACGTCACCGGTATGTTCATTGGTCCCAATTGCATCTTAAGAATCCGATCAAAAACCTAACAGAGATCGAATAGGTAACAAGATTCTCCGTATCTTGAAGTCCAACGGTACGCCACTACCCCTCCCCCAAACCCCTCCATAAAGAAAAGAAGGAAAGGAAATGGCCGAACGCGAGTCGAGAGCAGCAGCTTGAGAAAGTTTGCCGCGCCTTGACCCGTTCTCCAGATCCGAAATTTCCCAAATTATGCCTCTGCTTGGTCATACAAGGCTGACAGAGTGATTTTTCAGGCCTCGCTCCCGAGCTCCCCGAGGATCTGTACCACCTCATCAAGAAGGCTGTTGCCGTCCGCAAGCACCTTGAGCGCAACCGCAAGGACAAGGACAGCAAGTTCCGTCTCATTCTCATTGAGTCTCGTATCCACCGTCTGTCTCGTTACTACAAGTCCGTCGGTGTTCTGCCCCCCACCTGGCGTTACGAGTCCGCCACCGCCTCCACCCTCGTTGCTTAAGTGATTCTTTCGTCTTCACGGTACCTGGGTTGGTTGGTGAGTTGGCCGGAATTGTAGTCCTCGTTGTCTTCTTTCTTACCCTGAGAATGGGTGGGTTTTGAAAATCGTCTAGTGTTGGTTTGTGGCGGGCATTAGATGGTGGATGGATTATATCCTGTCGTCGACTAGAAAATTAAAAGAACTTTTCGTGACCATTTTTTTTTCTTCTGGTCCTTTACTTAAAAAAAATTCTCGTGTAGATGATGGATGGTATATCACTGCAGAGATCTATATGATCCCTCTGAAATTGTAGTCGTATGTATGTAATGGTATAATATCAATATGGCACTACAATCCGTATCTGTACGACACAATATATACATACCACTATCCCATTTATATTATACACGTCTTACCTCCCTTGCAACCGCATTACACAACTCAACCCTCACCCCAGCACCTCCCAACACGTGAATCCACAATCGCTGCGTATCACTCAACCGATCATTCTCACTCTTCACCTCCACAAACATCACCTCCCGACTCTCCGTCCGCCACAGAAACAGATCTGGAATCCCTCCCCCGCGCTGCTGGTACTCCTGCGCCAACACCTGGCAGATGGCCGCGAGCGCCTCACCCCGGAAGCACCGCACGATGTCGACGAGGTCATCCAGCTCGAAGCTCCAGTCGATGCCGATGGCGCAGGGTTCTCGGGGGGATTCGCGGGCGTGCACGGCCCGGACGATGCGCTCGGATTCACCGTTGGTGATTTCTACGAGGCGGTGGTTGATTTCCGATGCGCGGGTGGCGTAGAAGGAGTCTGTGTGGAGGTCTAAGGGGCAGGTTTGGAAGGGGGTTTGGAAGACGTTGGGGACGTAGGTGAAGAGGATATCGTAGAAGAGGTAGCTGAACTGGCTTTGTCGTTAGGGGATGGGAACATGGAAGACCAGGGAAGTAAGCAAGTGTAACCTACCAGAGTCCGGACAATTCCTCCCTCGGAATGATACCCCTTCCAGCCCTGGTCACGATACCAGCTCAAGCACATGCTTTCCACCCGGCATTCGCCGCCGTCTCGCTCGTCAAGCCAGACGGTCGGTCGACCGCGCCGGGACGTCGCGTCGTCTTGTTGTGCGCTGGGCGAATTCTCGCGGTCGATGCGGATGCCCTCGACAATCCGTCCTGCGGGTTTGGCGAGCATGACGTGGCTGAAATCGTGCTGCTCCCGTTTGACCACCTTGAGCGCTTTCTCGAGCTTCATGATCCGTTTCTGGAGATCGTGGTGCGAGATCAAGTGGCAGTCCGGGTCTTGGAGGCCCTCTTCACAGGTTTGCAGGGCAATTCGTCGCCAGTGTTTCCGTTGGGCTTCTTCGCTGCGTCCGTCGGATGGCATCAGGGCCCACATGTAGTGTTCTTCCAGGAGCGCCTTGCGCTGGTACCATGAGCCGCGTCGCGCGGCGTGGAAGAGGCGCTGGCCCAGCAATTCAGATAGGAGACTATGCTCTTCTTTATACGCCTTGAACCGGCCGAGCGGGTAGAGACCCTTGTGAATGATTCTGGTATAGACCCAAGCGGGTGAGAACCGACGGAGGTAAGCGCCCTCCCCCCTCTCGTACACGGAGTCCTCTTTTCGCTGCTCTTGCTCAAGCAGGATCTTCCATCGGGGGTGAACCTTGTACGCGAGATCTCGGATCTGCTCCAGCGACTCCACAGTGGGCGTCCCGCTGAACTCGAGGACGCTATCTATCTGGAACTGCGTTCGGAGGGCCGCTTCGAACTCCAGCAAGAACTCTCTCGACGGGAAGATCGAACTCGACCGACAAACGACATATTCGGGAAAATTCTTCCGCGAGGTCTTCGCCAGGATGATGGTGGTGAGGGATTTCTCCGTCCACTCGGTCGACCTATAAAAGACAAGATGGACGCGCTCGAAGAGGGCCCGCGGGCCCGAGGCAAGTCGGATACAATCGCCCGTGTAGTCGAGGATCTTCTGGATGAAGTGTCCGTCCCGGTTGGCGGTCGCTTTGCTGGTCCAGTCGAGTCCGGTTTGTTGCTGGCTGACGCGGTGCAGGGCTGTCAGGAGCTCTTTCTTACTTTTACCCTGTACTTTGGCGTCTTTGGCGATGGTCTTGAGCTCATCTAGGAGGAGCAGTGATGAGGCCTCTTCGAGAGTGGTGATCTCTTCTGTTTTGTCGGCGAAGCGGAACTCGCTGCCGAGATTAATGGCATCTGGGTTTTCGATACCGGCGGGGGTTTCGCCCGCTGGCCTTGAGCTGACTGGGAGACTCCGGTCCCGCTGGAGGTCGTCTACTACGGAAGATAGATCCGAGATATCGGAGTAGTACCCCAGTCGATTGATCCGGTGCCACGCTGAGGTCTTACGGAGGAAAAGTCGCACGTAGCTAGTTCCGTCAGCATGCGAACCGAGACTTAGTGGTTGACACGCTCACGTACAGATACTGTGACTCGTACGGCAGCTCCTTCCACTGTGTGAAGACCTCCATTTCCGCCTCGTCGAATAAATGCGCCTCCTCATCTAGCACAGTCTCCAGCGCTAGGTTGAACGCATCCACGTAGATGGAGCTCTTCCCTTTTCGCCACTTGCCATTTTGCAATCGCTCCTGTAGTCCAGATTCCTCTTCTTCATGATCTACGATGGCTTGAGAAGACTCGTACTCCTCAATTGCATGACTATCCGTGTCGATGGCGGGGAGCGACGACTCGAGCTCCGTCTGGCTAGCAGGAAAGGGGAGATCGTTTTGTGCAGGGTCTTGGTCTATGTACGGTGTATATACCGGAGACGAGATGTCTAAGTTAGTGAAAGGTGTGCCCGGGGTCTCTGGCGTCTCCACATCAGTTCTATCCGTGTTAGCAACGACGTCGTTCTGACTCGGAGTATCAATTTTTCTGCGCTTCACGGACGGCCGCAGGGTGTCCCAGTAGTCCAACAGGGACATGCTGCCAGGGGCGAATGGATACGCATGAGAATATCCAAACCAAACCCAGAAAACCCCTCTTTCTATGTAATAATCGAACAAGCATGTTCACTCAAAAGACAAGACTCGCCGTCACGAAACCCGACACGAGATCACATGACCTTAATAGGGATTTGCATCGTTTGCACCCCCCAATCCATATCATCGAGAAGCAGACTAACAGGTAAGAGTAATCAAATCAATTTAACGTCCAGTCCAAACAACCCCCTCGAAGAAAGAAAGAAATTTCCATTCAAATAACTCTCCAGGTCACTGCGATTCTCCAAACGAATCCCATCATGGCCGACGTCCCAGTGAGTGAAAACCCACTCCATCCCATTCCCTCCCTTACGCACATACCATGGCAATCCCCACAGTGGAGAGAGACAGAGTAGAGCTTCCGCCACAAGTTTTAGAAGCTCCACGAAAGAACTCCGCGCAATTTCTTTTCCCAATGATCGATCACCTCACATTTCACTGCTAGTATCTGGCAATTGCACTTGTGAACTACACTACACTACACTACACTACACCTTCCTTGGCTTAATCTATCTATCCACTTGATAACACACAACTCCAATATCACGGAAACATTGAAAGACGTCATATCCAAAAACCAAACCCTCTCCCAAATATTTTCTTAACGGAAAATAAAAAAACACAGTCTCCCATCCCGCCCTCCTTCAAAGACTCCCCCTCCAACGCCATGGCCAACGATTCCACCCCCAACAGCGCAGCCGCGAACACCCCCACCGCCGAATCGAACATCCCCGTCCCCAACGTCCGGCCCGGGGGTGCCCCAGCCCGAGTCTACATGAATGAGAAGATTGTGCCGTATCTCCTGGAGGGAATGAAGAGTGTGACGAAGGAACAGTGAGTCGAGTTCTTTCTCTATCCGTGTTTATAAGGAGAGTGTTGACAAGATGGGGCGGGATGATATTAGACCTCCGAATCCGCTGCGTGTGCTGGGCGAATTCCTTATTCAGAAGAGTAACGAGGTGGAAGGTGGTGGTAAATCTCCTGAGTAGATTGTGGGGATGGACTTGGGGTTTGGAGTGGGATGCGGCCTGGGTTGGGATTTGTTTCCTCCTGCTTAGGTCGGGGGCGCTTGTCTGAGTGATTGGTTAGCTGGGATGCTGTGCGCTAGGTATCATGGATGGATTTATATTGGATGGGTGAGGCAGTGGAATTGGTTGAGGGTTGTGAAGCTTGAAGGTTGGGTCGTTTGTGGTGTTCATGGGATTGGATTGGGTTTACGGCTTGGACTTGGAACTTGAGCTTTCGGGCTGATTTTACTTGGGATTTTTGAGAGTTTATGATACCATTTTTGTAGTTTTTATTAGATATGGCAAATATATAAAAGTTCGCTTGTTTGGCTGTGTTTTATGTGCGATGTGATGTTTTGTGTAGGTTGGCTATATGATTGTCTTTACTATATATTTTCATGCACTTGATAAAACGTCAGGATCATTCTAACCACCCACTAGTTAATATTCACCCACTTGCTGTTATAGCAATATAGACCACTAGCTCCACATAACGAGTAGTAAATATTTCAAATCAATTCTCAGGAGGATATATTCTTCTCAGCCACATCCAGTATATCAAACACTCTATCTACATCAAGGGAGATCAAGCCCCTTACCTCCATCAAAAGCTCGTTGATCCTTGCCCAAAGCTCGCAAGCACGAAAATCAACCTCCCCAATTTGCAAACCATCCCCGATAACCAACCCTCTCCCATCCTCCCCGAAAACCGGCCACCGCACCGACGGCTCCCCTTTCTCCGCCATGGATCTCCACAGCCCCATCAGCCCGCTTGCAAGCCCGTACTCCGTAGTCGTAGCATTACAGCTCCCATCGGGAACAGGCTGATGGGCCAGATTGCCAAAAATAAGCGGGATCTCCGCGGTATGTGTCGCGCCCAGGGTTGAGATGGCTTCGGGAGGGATACTCTCCAACCAGGCGCAAGAAGGGGTGTGTTGGAACTCGTAGGCTCAGACCGGGATACTGTTGTTAGAGGCTTGGATTAGGGCGCGGTGGGTGGGGCACTTGTAGGCTGGGTCTGTCATTACGGTTGAAATTGCGGCGATGGCTGGGAAGGTGGTTGAGCTGAAGAGCGAAAGTGGATAGTACTTTTTGATGACCGGGGCGAGTTTGGGACCGAAGTTTTGAGTTAAGAAGGCGTTGTAGGCTGTGCTATTTGCGGAGCCGAGGTCTGGGGCAAATTGAGCAGAGGCGAAGATTGTGCCTTCGCGCTGGGCTGGGGAGTGTTAGTTTGAAGGATGGGTAGTGGGTGGGGGGTTGCAGTGATGACTTACCGAAGCCGAAAACGGTTGGGACCTGGACTCGGTGGTGGGAAGGCTGCGCGGGGATTACTTTGCCATCGTGATGGGGGTAGAAGACGTGGCTTTCTGGGCTGACAATGCCTATAGCATCGGCTGCACCTAGGCCCTGAGATAGGAAGGGGTTTGTTTTGTAGGCATTTTGGAGGCTAGAAATTGATTTTGACTGGAGACATGTCCGCTATAGAGGGGTGTTAGCTGGGGTGAAGTGAGCTTGGGAACATTGCAATTCAACCTACATCTGTAGCCTTACAGGAAAGCCTTTGGGCGACGGAGTCCCCGACGCGTTGCGCCGTGGAGTTGAAGAGCACGTCTCTGCCGCCACCGGATTCCGTGATGGCCGCGTTAATCAAACTAGGTGCCTGTGGCAGAGTCGCGATGATGAAGGCATTCACCGCGCCGGCGGATTGTCCGAAGAGGAGGACCTTTTTCTGTTATCATCTGGTCAGCCCTTGTTCAATACCAACGTAGGTATGTATATACCCACCGGATCGCCGCCAAAAGCTCCTATATTCTCTCTGACCCACTCCAGCCCGAGCAAGATATCCTGGATTCCCTGATTACCCTCAAAGCCAGCTGCGCTCAATGCCAAAAACCCCAACGGCCCCAGCCAATAGTTGACGGAGACTAGGATGGCCCCCATCTCGCGCGACATTACACCCATCGTACAGCGGGTTGGAGATCCCGCCATTTGTCTCAGACCCGCCGTATATCCAGACTTGAACGGGGAGCCCGGAGGTCTTTGTGGCGTTCGCTGGTGTCCAGATGTTCAGATATAGGCTTTTGGATTCGTGTTAGCGGGTACATACATGTAGTATGGCAAAGGTGTTTTAGAACTCACCAATCCTCGGAAGTAGGACCCGTCTCGGCGAATAGATCCCCGAACTGAATGCAGGCCGGAGGTGGCTTCGTGGCGTGCAGGGTCCCGTTTGGAAAGTGGCCATTGTATGCTACTGGGGCAGCGAAGCGGCGGTTCCCAACGGGGGGCCTGGCGTAGGGAATTGCCTTGTAGTAGATTGCATCGGGAGTACCGGTACAGCGGCCACCTTGGACGGTTCCCGCATTAATCGTCGCTGTAGGAGCTGAGATGGCGGCCGTCAGGGGAAGGGCTGCCAGACAGACCCGCGGTTACTAATTTCGCGAACATCATCGGTCACTAAATAGCAGAAGAAGAGGTTGAGAGCCCCTCAGAATCGTGTTATACAGTCAAGAGGTAAGACTGATTTCCAGGCATCATTTGGCCCCCAAGCTTACAGTAAGCCTCCCGACGCGGCAAGGCTTGGTTCGCAGGTGTGAATGAATGGAGAATGTAAGGGGGGAAAGAACTGTTTCTATTTCTACATAACAATGGGGTTACGCCCATAGCTGTAACCAAGACCTGGTCTGCATAGCAGTCTGTTAGTGACTCGACAGGAAGACCACCAAGCAACAAGTCATGACGAATGGGGCAGCACACTCCCTCGAAAAATGAAATGTCCCTTTTCCATAGGTTAGCCCGGACCGCGACGATCATAGAACCTACCGCGAGAGAATGAGGGAACAAGGATCAGCGGCCGATAGAAATTACGTCGACAGATTGTTCGCTCACGCGCGATCTAGACGCGTACAGCAACTTCGCTCGTACTGGCGAGACTACAGGCACGCAAGCAACCCGATGGCGGAACTGGCGGATCATGGCTGAACTCCGTTCAACTGCTTGTGTCCTCAGGAGGGGCGTGGAGAGAGAAATTGTGCATGGCAAGATGAATATTATGTCTTTCTTCTGGCCGTATACAGATCGAACAGTCGTTACGTATAAAAGGTTGAATAAGACGCAACAAGGCGAAAAGCTGACTAGCGAGATAACGACCAATTTCCGGAAGAGTTGCAATGTAGAAGTGCTGAGATCCATCTGACAATCCGAGGAATTACAACGTTAAGGTAAATATCATGTCTTTTTTTTCCCTTTTCCCTGCCGCCAAATTTGTCCGGTGTTTCGAGCGAATCAACAAAAGAAAAATCCAGCTAGCGACCGCAGACCGACGACACAGAGTATCTTGTGCTTCCCTTTTCTTTTTTTTTCTTCTTTTCTTTTTCTCCGACATGGTGGAAAGGTCGCAGAACTGATGGCGTACCGATTTTTGCGTAGAAGACAAGAAGTAAGTGCGCAGACGACTTTTTCCGATGAAAAATCACGAACAACATAAACCGACATTCCACCGTGGCCCGTCGAGCTCATTCCCCATCGGTTGTGGGTATTGAATCAAGGAAAACCATCCCAAGGAATGGGGATGAGTGATGGAATGTGTCACAAAACAAGGGCAGGGGGTAACAAAAGAAACGCAAAGGGGAAGAAGCCTAGACAGAAGACTAGAGAATGGGGAGAGAATTACGTGCCATAACCCTAATTTGAAACGTCGAGAACTGCCAACTTTTGCACCTACCTGCTACCGTATCGGTCTTCACGCGGGTCGTAGGAGCGACCACCGCCACCGCCACCGCCACCGCCACCGGCATAGGCCTCACGGGGGGGAGGAGGAGCACCACCACTATGGCTGTAACTGGCAGGGTTAGCATCGCGATCATAATAGCCACGGCGCTCTTCACGGCGCTCTTCGCGGCGTTCATCGCGACTGTACCGGTCTTCCCGTCCTCCCGAAGCATAACGATCGATCCCGCGGTAGCTACCACCGTAGTCGTCACGGTAATCCCGACGAGGGTAGTCACGGTAGTCGCCACCTCGACCACCGTAGTCGCGGCGGTCACTGTAAGAGTCGTAGCGGCCATAGCGGTAGTCGTCGTTGCGACGCCAGCTGCCTCCGTATCCGCCCCGACGGTCGTCGTAGCGGTCACCACGTCCGCGGCCAGGGCCCCGGAAGTCTGCCAACATTGTGAGTTGACTTGAAGAATGAAAGAGAGAAAAGAAAAGAAAAGAAAAATGAATGAGACAAAATATCGCTCCCGATATGGGGATACTGACCACGCTTGGGGGGTCCAAAGTATTTGCCGGGGGTAGGGGTGCGAGGGCGGCTACGACGGGCCTTTTCGATGCTGAGAGTACGGCCCTCGATAACCTCACCCTGCAGACCCTCCTTGGCGGCGTCGGCTTGTTCAGCAGTCACCATCTTGACGAATCCGAAGCCACGAGATTCCTTTGTATGGGGGTCGACCATGATGGAGCAGTTCTCGACATCACCGTACTTCTCAAAAAGACGCGAAATGTCCGACTCAGTCAGGCGAGGGTGGATGCCAGTGACGAAAAGGTTGGAGCCAGTGTTGACAGCACCTTCTTCATCATCAAGAGGCTTACGAGGCTCGATGGGAGCTCTGAGAAAAAAAAAAAGTTCGAGTCAGTTTGTTTTTTGTTTCCTTTCTTTTCTCGAATTCAAGCAAGGCCCAGCACGTGGCGAGGGTTCCCGTCATGCGACATACCGGTCATCGGCGCGACCATTGGGAGAGCGGCTACGGGCGCGATCGGCACGAGGCTCATCGCGAGGAGATGCGCTGCGGTCGCGAGAGAAGCGAGGCTCGTCTAACG
This sequence comes from Aspergillus alliaceus, assembly GCF_009176365.1. Lineage (NCBI taxonomy): Eukaryota > Fungi > Ascomycota > Eurotiomycetes > Eurotiales > Aspergillaceae > Aspergillus > Aspergillus alliaceus. The sequence continues at coordinate 16,644 of NW_022474736.1, forward strand.
CGCGAGGAAGAGGAATAATCAGTATTGTTATGGATGATTATAGGGCGACCCAGTGAAGAAGCTGATGTAACCATCGAACATACCGTCATAGCGACCGTTTTCGTGATCGTACTCTGTGGCCATATTGATGGAGATTATCAAGTCGGAAGATTGAACTAAAAATTCTGTTGGCAAAGGGAGCGGTTATTGCAGAGGGAATGGGGCGCGTCGCACGTCCACTGATTTGATTATGGAAGATGATGAAGCAGAAAATTCCACCACGGTATGATTAAGAAAAAAGAGATGAGAACAATCACCAATCCAGAGAAGAAGGAGAAGAAGAAGAAGAAGAAGGGAAAATTAGGATAGCCGAGCAGAAGAAGGGTGAATGTAGGGGAAGGAATAATAAGAAAGGGGAAAGGGAAAGAAGGGAAGATGTTGGGAAAGGATGATGAAAGAAGGGGGAAAGAGGAAAGAAAAGCATTCGAATTCCAGACCTTTTACGGCAAGCCGCTCCTGATTGGTGGAGCGCCAAGACCTCAGGCGGTCGATTGTCTTTGGAACACTATTTGATGTGATGGATTATATACACACAGATACCCATAAAAGGTAGGGCATAAATCCATAAAGCTAAGTAGACGTATAAGTATAAATGTAAATATAAATAGAAATATAGATTGAATCTTGTGCGTAGTCCAGGAAAAAGCCAAGTCGTCATTTTTCACTGCATCACCCTCTCTACAACTAGTAGGTATACTACCATTCCTCAAACTAGACGTATTCCTCCAAGATATATGTATTCATAGCAGGAAAAACTCAAATATAATGAACAACAAACACAAAAGGACGATGTAAAGGAAGATTTGGCAGAGACAAACAGAAAGAGATGCCGAATGCTTTCTTGCGCCATGGAACCAACCCTAAAGCAAACATATATGACAGGAAAGGGGCGAAAAAAAAAAAAAAAAAAAAAAAAGGCTAAAGAGAGAAGCTTAACCAGGCTGGGAATCCGTCTATTATTTAAATCCACGCCAGCGTCTCCGAGTTCGATGGACCTTGACGGCCTGTTCCGGTGCAGTATCCGGCCCACTGGTGCTTGTTCCATCTCCATCAGCGGTAGGGTTCATCTCCACTTCGAGTTCATCATCGACCAAGTCTTTTAATTCCTCCTCGTCAAGCTCACTGAGTTCCTCACTCATCCCGCGCATGACGTCCCGCCCGGTCCATCGTTCTTCATGGATAGTGGTGCCCACGGGATCGAATGGTTGCATATACCACTGGATGCCACCTTGGGTCAAAGGAAGCTGTTGGTCACCCTTGAAACTTGGAGGAGGCGTTAATGGCTCTTTTCGTGACTGAACAGGCTGCTCGGTGGGCCCTGAATTGCTCTCCTCAGGGTTGGTAGCTACTCCATTGGGAGCTGGATGCGTTTCGATAGCAGTGGATGGTGCATCTTCAGACGCCTTATCTTCTTGCTTACCAGTCTCATGCTCCGCCGTCGGAGTGGATGAGCGAACTTGGGGAGTTTCCTGAGTTTGAGACACTGTAACACTGTTTGGAGGAGGGGCCTGATCTGCATCTGTCACGTCGACGTCGACTGACTGTTGGGGCGTAGCAGTGACCTCGGCGCCGTCGAGAGGCTCCGATTTGGCAGCTACCTCCACATCCCCATTGACCTTCTGATCAATGTCAGTGGGAACATCGGGTGTCTCCGGCACCTCGTCGCCAGCCGGGGGCGACTCGGCTTGTGAGCCTCTCCGCGACATGACGCTATTCTCAAGCATAAGATCCAATTCCTTGAGCTCCTGTTCGAAGGGCTTCCGGTTCAACTCGCTCTCCTTCTTGATCGCTTCCTCCAGGGCGGGCTGGATGAATTTGATAATGCGCTTAGCTAGCTTTCTCTTCTCGCGCTGCTCCAGGCTGAGCTCTGGAGCACGACCGCTGATTTGCATTTGGAGTTCAGCGGTGTCCCCTGCGGGCTGGACCCCGATTTCTGAGGTGAACACGCGGGCAAGATCAGCGGAGAAGGTGGAAACAGATGTGTATTGGCGCTCATCCAGTTTGGTGCGTATCGACAGCAACCCTTGTCTAAAGATGCCCTTTCCGTCAAGCCTGGATTGGTATTAGTTCAAAATCCCCAAGTAGGCAAATAGATGGGTACTTACCCTTGGGCCTTTTCATAAATAGGCCAAAGCAAGGGGAATATAGGAAAGTAGACAGTGTCAACAATGGTTCGAAGGGTCTCGGCATCCTTCAATTTCTCCCTCTCCCGTTTCTTGACTTCGTCGCACAACATTCTCAGGCGGTCGAGATCGTGATATAACCGTTCCCCGAATTCAATGCGTCGTTGAAGGCGTTTACCTCCAGCCGCTCCCATGGCAACGTAATCTCTCCTTGTCATCTCCATGGACGAAAAGGTCTCCAACTGTAATTGCAGGCGCTTCAGCAATGCGGCTCCTCGCCTCGCCTCCCGTTTGAGTGTCCAGTACTTGCACGCATCCTCAGCATACTGCTTTCTCTGACGCACACCAAAGCGCTGAAGAGAAGCTGCAACGGAGTTTAGAACAACGTGGGGTACGACAGGAGCGCCCGAAGGTAGTTTCCAGATCGTTTTGGGTACAGTAGGTCGTTTCCGCTTATTCCCACCAACCGTAAGAGTGATGCGGGGGGTATGAGTCCGCTGTAAATCCTCGTCACCATGCTCGCACCCGAGAGGATGTGAAGGCTCCAGCGCCAGTGCGGCAGCTTGACTATCGCCCCACCGTCGGCCTAGCATGGTATTACGATAGTACTCCATAGCTTCGACCGTAGCAGCGTCCGTACCATGTTCTCGACGCCACTCAAGCGGCACATGTTTGTCGCAGAATGCCTTCAGAAGGTGAGTGTCCATGACTGCGGGGGACCCGTGGCCGGACTTCATCTTCAGGTAGAGCTGAGCCCTTCTGGCACAAGTTACGTGGAACGCGACGAAACAATTTTTGTTGCTGCACTGGATCGACGCACCCATTCTTTGACGGCAGATATAGCAATGAAGTTTCCAACGGCTCCTGGGTACCTTTTCAACGTCGGTGATTGGTTCCATCAGGGATGGATTGCCAATAGACACTTCGGGAATCCATATAGCGCAAAGCAAATGAGACCACTTCGAAGTAGTAGTCTGCTTGAAGGCGCCTTCGGTGTTAGGGCAGAAGATGCAATTGACGGAACCCCTCCCAACCAGTTGGCACTTACGACACAACCATTGACCCTCGGGAATGAATGGAACGCCGTAACATTCTTGATGCACCGCCAAATCGCACCCGTCACAGAAGACAATTGCATTAGAATTCTCGCAATCGCCATCATCGCAAATCGCACATTTGCTGTCCTGATCCTCTCCGGGCCCAGCGGTTTCGCCATTCACTGCAGCGGCAGAGCTTGATCGAGGCCGTTGTGTCTGGGGAGGTTTCGGGTTTGGCTTTGGTATACGTTTTTCAAGAGCATGCCATTCTTTTTCTATCTTCGTCAGGGTAATTTCGAAGACAGCAGGTTTAATAGGCTCTAGTTGGTCTTCTCTTCGCTTTGCATTGTAGTCCTCCAGCCACTTTTCGTCTTGCTCATCCATGTCATATTCTACTCTTCCAACAGATGTGTTTGGCTCTTCCTCAGTCCCCACGGGATTCACGGCATCGAGATCATCTTCCTGCGGCGCCTCGGTTATTCGGATCAACCGACGATCGTGGCGAAGGAAGAGGTCACTCTCCTGGTATCCCACGCTTGCCATTGTACGGTCAACGTAATTTTGTTGGCCCACACCAGGTTGATCGTAAAAAACGAATGGATCCCGCAGCCGAAATGAGGGTTTAGGAAGCGTCAGCCTCTCGTGTGGGTTTGGACCGGGAGGCGGGACGTTTTTCGGCTGCGGCGTAATGCCGAGAGCATTCAAAATGGCCTCAGGGCGACGGGGAGGGCGTCCTGGCCGGCGCTTGATAGGTGTCGGGGACGTGCCGTTCGCGTGTGCACGGATCAGTTCAGCTAATGGGTCTTTGTCGTTGCTGAGGTCAAGACCATTCGGCGACAAGATATGGGCTACATGCGCGGATGGAGCTGGCCTATCTACCTCCTCGGCAGGAAAAACCACAAACTTCGTTTCAATATCTAGTTCCGGGTGGAACTCCTCCCATCCTCGCTCTTCCCGTGGTTTATAAGGATCGCCATGTTGTAAAGCGAGAGCAGCAGCTGTCGAGGAGCCAAAACGACCGCCACGGCTTTGGCTTTTATCTCTTGTCAGACGAGCGGGTGGTGGTGGTGGTGGTGGTGTTTTTGGGACAGGAGGTGGTTGTGGAGGGAGCTGCATGGGTTGAGGTTCTTCTCGTGCAGGGCGTGTTCGGGGGGTGGAGTTGCGACCAACCAGCGACGGTTTGGCTGGTTTCGCCGGTTTAGGCGGTTTAGGCGGCTTTGTCTCTCTCACATCAAGTTCAATGTATCTGCCTCCACCCCCGGGTCCACCAGGGACGTACTTCCGCTTCTTGAGGGGTGGTCCTTCAGCGGTTGAATTCTGAGTGCCCTTCAGCGCCGCTTTAGATTGGTTCTTCGGTGGCCTTCCGGGGGATGATCGATACTTGTTTGACGAGAGTGGCGCCATTTCTTTTTGAAGGGGAAAATGAAAGGCGAATGAGTATAGATGGATGGTGTGTTAAAAGAATGTATGTCGAATAACGTCGTCGTCGAGCTTGTCGCTCAGCCTCACGTTGCAATCAGACTGCGTCTACTCGCGCTGTGTAGCTTAAGGAAACAGGACAAGGCAGGATAGAAATTTCAATCATGACTCAACAGCTGCGGGGAAAGATTCAAAAAGCAGCAAGGAAACGAAGGTTAAAGGTGTCACGGCCATGGGCAAGGGAAGACGCGAAAGCGAGGAGTGTTCGTTATCTCACTTGCCGGTCTGGCGCTAAACCTTATTTAGCCAAGGGCGGAGAGAACTCCACCTGACATTCAATCAAAGCAAACGCGGAGCTGTTTAAAAGCCCACAGCTCTATTGAATAAATCTATCCTGATTGATTCGGCTTCTTCCCACTCCTGAATTCCCAACATGAGTGGCCCTGGCGATGACCGGTAATCTTCTGATTTTTCTTGGTTTCCCCTGTCCTTCGATCTTCGATCCTATATCCCTCTCTTCCATTCCATCATTTGCCATCGCTAATGTCGGAGCTCTGATTCTAGATGGCGCGGAGGCGGCCGCCCATACGACCAAAACCGCCAGTCGGGACAAAGGCACTCCTTGCACAGAACAATGAGCGCACACAGTGGCTCTCGTGGTGGACAGAACCAAAATACTACATGGGGAGAGTCGCGTGATCAGCTTTCCACCGGACCAGCTCAGGAACACCACATACCCGTGCGAGGATTCAATGCCGCCGAGTCGAAGGGAGCTCTCAGGAGAAGTATGATTTCCTATCGTACGCCTTGGCGATACAACCTTGACTAACAATATTCGTGCGATCTAGATCCAGGAGGTTCGTTCCGTTACCTGCAAAAAAGCTTGCGACACCATGCAATCATTCATCTGGTCGCTAACCGTTCCCTCAGAGCCAAAGCCCCTCTTCTACAAACCTGGTGGAAAAGATACTAACCGCTCTAGCGGGCCGTGGGGATCAAAACGTATGTCACCCGATTGACCTAAAATCTGTTTCGTCCTGTTGACGCCCATGCTACAGCGAACACGATGGCCAATGGGAAGGATTTCTTCCTCGAGCTTCGGAAACAGGTTACCAGTCTGCGACAAGGTGGCAATATCGCAGGTGGCTGATAGGGGTGCTCATCTTCAAAATTAGGTAGTCGATGCGAGGAATGACCTACGTGACGGCTATAAAGGCGATATGCAACGAAGGTTGAAGTGCCTGAAGTGGCTTTCGCATTCGGTGGGAAACATGAGTTCATCTGGTCGCAGGCCGATTGGATGGTAATATCCTCAACACCACTGAATGGAAACTACAATTCGTTGCAGTCCCTTTTTGACAAAAGCTAGTGGGCACCATCTCTAGGGTTAGGATAATACTACCCAGAGGCGCGTTCTAACTGTCGGATAGATATGGTAGACAACGAAAATCTAATCAAAGAAGATGTCCCTCATACCAATCGTGTCTACTAGTATGAATGTGTGGATGTGAAATGGTGGATATACATACATTTATTGAGTAGTGTACATGGGTATTACTAGTATACGTATGATGACCAAGTCATCGATTGAATGCCAGACTATGCTTTCTGCCACCCGCTGGGGCCCAGAACCCCGCCATCATCGGCTTGCGGATCCAGGGTCCACTTCCTGAGAGCGCGGCAACTGAGATCTGTGCGCCAGCCCGCCTCAAACATCTCGAGGCCAGCCCATCCGATCATCGCTGCATTGTCGGTGCATAGATAAGGAGGTGGCGCCACAATGGCCACATGACCGAAGCCGCGGACGTGAAGGAACGCGCGCAAAACAGTCATAAGGAATCGATTGGCTGCCACGCCACCGCTGACCACCAGAGTCTTCACCTCCTCATCAGGCTTCTGCTGGCGGAGGGTCTCAAGAGCGATGATCGTCCGGGAGGCGAGATGCTCGAAGCAGATCCGCATGGATTCGCGTGCCAGGTCAACTCGTTCTTCATGAGACATACTCTGTCCCGATTTCTCTTTCTTTGTGACTATCTTGTTGACTGCACTGGCAATAGATGAGAAACTAAATTGCAATTCACGGGTATTGGCGAACGGAGTCGTAAGGTACCAGCCCCACGGGGTTTCTCGCTTGGTGATTTCCTCGCCACGTTTCATTGGGGGCCGGTAGTCAGCATAGTCAGTGCTACCGTTCGGAAAAGCAAACTCCTCTAGCATCTTGCCGTACATAGTAGTCTTCGCAGTTTGCAGCAAGGAGGGAGGTAGAATTTCTCTAGCAGCCTTGTCCAGCGACTCGCCGATTGCGATATCCGCGCTAGAAGCCATGATCGCATGGTCCGTAAGAGATGATGATTTCACAAGAATCGAATGGCCGCCAGAGACAAGGATTGAGAGGAAGGGGAACCCCGGGGTGTTCGGCGATGATGGTGTGGTGATACCACTGTCCGGGCCCAGTGACGAGACGAGTCGAGGTGTCAATAGGTGAGCTTGCATATGATGAACACCGATGAAGGGGATTTGCCATGCGACCGATAGAGCTTTCCCAGTATCTAAGCCAACGAAGAGGTTTGCACGCATCCCCGGACCTCTGGTAGCGGATATGAAGTCTGGTTTATAGCGGGGCTGGGAGCCATCTGCAAGCGTTATCGATCTATGTCCTCCAATACTGTCCGATGCAATGGGCAGATGCGCAAGCGCCTTGTCGACAAGTTTTGCGAGATTCTCTTGGTGCGACTCGAGCGCTAAGATCGGGTGGACGCCTCGGTATGCATTGGAGTCGGCCGTCACGTTCTCAAGGAAATGAATCTTTGCGGCCCTGGCGGCTTCATCTTTTTCAACGATCGCGACCGATGTGTCATCGCTACCGCAGATATGTAGGTTAGCAAGTCGTCCAGCTTTGTGGTCAACTCTCGAAGTCGTTCTCACCAAGATGTTTCGATAGCAAGAGTGAGCAGCGCACGACGTTGCGAGAACAAGCCGCGTCTAGTTGTATTGCATATAGCCTTGCGAAAAATCGCGCTCGAGGCACTCGAGTTCAACATTGGGGTGTGTTGTCAAGATGGTGCTCCGGCTTGACGCGGCGGAAAAGACCCCGACGTCCGGTCGCACGGGCCGCAGAAGCCCTCAAAAGGTGCCCTAGGACAAGAACCAAAACGGTCATGGCGCGAGCAGTCATGGGCTGACTTTTCCGTTGCCTTGTTTTTATATCTCAAGTACTTATTCATTGCGGACTATAAAAATTAGGGAGAAAGCATAGGATCGAGCCATACGTGCATGAGTACACATTCTACAAGCTCACAGATCTTAAAACACAGGTGATGGAGCGTAACGACTGTACTTGGATTTCTCCAGATCAATGCTCTATAAATAATATGGATCGTGTCGTCACATCGTAGCCATAATAGAATCATATATACATTGACAGACGGCCCTCCTTGCCGCCGGGGACGTTCCATTCCATGACATTCGTTCCGGACGTCCGACGCGCTGCGCCGACGGCCCTCCACAGGGTGTGCTGCATCTGTGCTGCAAGTTGCATTGTCGATCCAGAGTTAGGACCGGATAAGGCCGCGGGACATGGGGGTCTCAAGGGATGACGAGACCCTGAACTCTGCGGGAGTCCTCCCATTCCATCTGCATTCAAGGTGTTCATCGAGTCTAGCGGCCGATGGTTCATTCACGCACCATCCAGCGCCGCTCCTCGCGTGACATCTTGGTGTGCGTCCCGTAGTATTCTTCGGGATTCTCAATGGGCGTCACGCAGTGCACCGTTGGCGTCCCTTTGAAGTGAATGCGTTTGTTCACGGAGCCGGCTGCGCCCGCAGCCGAGTGTTTCTTGAGAATGCCCTTGGAGGCACACGAGTTGGCGTAAGTGTAGCTCGGCACTTGTAGAGATGAGAATCGGGCCGAGCCGGGGCTGGCAGCAGACGGAGAGATCGGAGTACGGGGAAGAGGGCCAGGGGACTTGAGGGACAATGAAGGCCTAGAGGTATTCTGCGCAGCAGAAATACTCAGGGACAACTTGGGCCTTGCAGCAGCACGAGGGATCATTGTGGAGGTGGAAGATTGGGCAAAGTTTTGGGAGGGAACGAAGGCAACTTAAAGCAATGGCGGATTAAGAGAGCGCTAACGATGACTTCGGTCTACGAAGCCAGATGATACTATTATTGACGTAATGCAGATCCAAAAATAGAGGACTCAAAAAACAGCACTTGTCTGGACCAGCCAAACGAAGACGAAAATAGAACAGAAAGGAGACTAAAAAAAAAGCTCAAACAAACGGTGTCCCGAGAAACAGAATGAATTCGAAGACCGGGGGACAGTTGGGCGGCTATATAGTCTCTGGTTCATGGAGTCAATAAATTGCCATGGGAGGGCGGCAGAGGGCACGCTTGGTCCCTTGGCCAATGATCGCCGTCCTGGCCCGTTAAGCGCCAGCGAAATGCACGACTAAGCACATCAGCACATCTCTGTCACACTTTAGACTGAAAGCCTTTTGTGGGAATAGACGAATCGTGAAACAGTTCCCGTGTGTCTTTAGGAGTGTCTCTGCCGATCGACAAATCCACAACCCTCTTGAGTGTCTCTATACGGAGTACAGTCCCCCAGCCAACGTGAACGAGGTATAACTCTCCTGCAACCAAACCTGCAGGGAATTTGCTGCAGAAGTTTCATACTATTCTTGTAATGAAATAATAAGACCCAGAGTGTTGGATCACCGAAAGGGTGTAAGGTTTTGTTTGGCCCTAAGTGCATTCATTCTGTTCCCTGGTTCTCCCACCCTTTTTTTTTTAAATGGAACATCGCGAACCCAAACCTCTAACATCATTTATTGTATGAGTATATTATTACCTGGTCTAGTACTAAGCTTTCAAGGAGATTCGCCGAGAGAAGCGGAGCCATGGACAACGATAGAGTTTCCAATGATGGTCGTGTTGTCCCTCGTTCTGCGTCACTATCACAAACGTTATGCAGTGATACCTTTCATGAGGTTAGCCCTATCACAATGAAACTGAGCTAGATCAATAGACGAAAAGAGGTTAAAGGGAAATAAGAATAGCCCAGTTTATAATAGAGTGGCAACGATGGACCCTAGTTGAATTCCTAGTCCTAGACTCACATTGCCGGTGGGTCGGTGTGTTGAATGCCGTTTCCATCCTCTCTCGGAGGATTAGGGCAAGTCTTTCTGCAAACTGCCCTTCTTTATTCGATTTGCCCAAGCGTTACGCCATTCCTTTCTTTTGCCACATAATCTATCTTCCTATCGTCTTTTCTATATTTAGGTGCCCACGTTTCAATTGTCGGCATACTCCGTGAAGAACAAGTCTGGTACAGAGTATATCATTGCCCATAATCCTTTATACACATCATCTGAGAAGTTCTATATCGGGATAACTCTTTTGTTGCTGAGTCCAGTAGATTGAATTTGGCCCCAACATTTCCCTTTCTCAGATACTCGCTGTTTGCGGATCACGTTGAAAAAGAAAGAAAGAAAGAACAAGAAACTGACCTAGATCTCTGAATTGTACGACCTACTAGAAACCACGTCTTCATAGCTTATATCGCATTACCCTTCGTATGGGTTTATGCTGTATTCGAAAGGGAGGCCCATTTTAGACAGGATGTTTGTACAGACAACTTCAGAGCATTGCCCGGCTTGCGCTATCCACAACATCTCGAACAAAGTCAACCTGCAACTTCAGTCCTGTTTGCCTACCAGGACCAGTGAGTAGACCCAGGTGGAGAGCCTCTCTGGCGTGATATGCAGTCTCTTGGGACCATTTTTTTGGTTGAACATCTGGAGTTCTTGATCCATGGGTGACACATCATCCATACCAGGGACCCTTACCAGAACTCGGGTTGTAGTGCATGCGTTCAATCAACGGCCCTGGAGTCCACTTCGCCAGTGCTGCCAATGTTTCGACAGTAACATGATTTATATAATGAGGAGCAGACTCTTTAGCGGCCAAGACCAATGAGTAGGCTTTTCGTGATTCTAATGCGGGCACATCAAACACTGAGTCACCTCCTTCGGCCCAAATAGGCAGAGTCGGCGGAGGGCTTCCACTTAATCGGGATGCACGATGTTCGACAGCCATTGCGAAGTTCAGGTATCTTCTCTTTCGCGTAGTTCAACCAAGGGCGACAGGCGATTACAAAGTCAGCTCTTGGGTCCATGGCTGCGGTCGGAGAGCAATTGGTCCATTGAAGGATATTCCCCAGAATTCAATCTGGTTTGGGTTAACAATCCGATGTGTGGACAGGAATGCCAAGGCAACAGAGTAATGCTCGGCCAACTGAGCCGGATCGAATTCGTTTCTAGGCAGACCCTCACTTTCACCTAGGGTACGTGGATCGATACTAGAGCGGTTGTGCTATTCTGTTGAAATTGCATAGCGACTTGCGGGATAAACATTTCTTTAACGCAACCGAACTATTCCTTTTGTCAGCTACCTCGGTGATCTTCACAAATAGAGCGGGTTCAAAGATATACGCCTCCTCCCATGATAATGGCAGGGCCTTTCGCCCTTGCAGATAAAGATTGCCACGGAGCACGAGACCATTCAGAGACTTGAACTCAACTTTCTCGACGGACATTATGCCGGTATGTTTTCCTCCTCCTGGGTTTTTCCTACACGACGTCTACAAGCTCAAGGTCAAACAGTCATTAGATAAATCTTATAGTATTATATAGTCGTTTCTGGCACTCTCCGCTTCAAGTGAACCAGTATGGCTGCATCGGCCATGATCAGGTCCGACGTGAGCCCTATGCAGGCACAGCCGCATATGGTTAACCATTTCTAGGCTACGCATCATGGTCCTAACGGGGTTGTATATGTGTTGCCACACTACGCACGCGTTCACGTATGGAAACTAGGGGGGACTACAATATCAGGCTCAGTGTAGGTGATGTCACAGCGTCTACTCGATCCTGTCTGGGAACTATCATTAGGCATGTTTTCTGACCGCGAAGGGTCAGCTATTCTATACGAATCAACTCAAGCTTACAGGGTAAGTGATTAGCTCAAATCTTGCGTCTAAATTTGTTTTAAGCTCAGCTCAACGAAGTAATGAAAAGAAAAACAAAAAAGGAGGGAGGAGGGGGAATGAACAAAGAAGCTTACCTTGACAGGATTTCCCACATTATTTCCGAGGCTCAGATAACCTTCCATATCCTGAAGCACAATATCACCTCACACGTGGGGAGCTCGCTGGCTTTTATCGATGCTCGACTCCTCGGCCTTCCTTCACAATCGCCCATGGATTGGATGACCTTTACTCGGTTTGTTCCTGATCACAAGTTTTTCGTTTGCATACGTTTTCGACATCGCCAATCAAAGTCACCGGGGTGCAAGTGAACAAGCTGAACAAGCCTTCTCGACCAATACCTGCTGGCTGATGAGCTACAAGCAAAGCCAAAGACGGTGGATGTACAGCTGGCTAGGCCTTCCTCTAGCTTGCCTTTCGGTTGAAACTGTGAGACTCGCCACTTATCTTCTACTTGGGGAGTCCTTGATCTTCACGTTTTACGTGTGGCCCATTTTCCACGGTCCGCTGAGCTGGAATTGCTGCACTGCGTTTGGCTCCATCCTCCTGGACAAGTTGATAGACGGCCTGTTGGAGACCTTTTCCCCCTCCATCCATCTTGCGTCGTTTGGCTTCTACAATCACGACGATCCATGTGCAAGAATTCCATGACACTCAGGGTGACAGACAAGCCGGCCGTCGAACGCTACCGTTAGCCCTCTCGACGGCCCGAACCGACACGATGCGGAAAGCCACCGCCTGTCTCATATTGACGATGTCCCTTGGAAGATCTGTATGTGCTCTTGGTTACCGGATAGCCGAGATCACTGTCCTAAGACTATTGATGTCTTTCCTTCGCCTTTTTTTTGAGTCCTCGGGTTGCAACCGTGTTCGTAAGATCCCTAGCAGGCTAAGACGAGTTTATATAGCGATATCTGTAATTTGCGGCATTTTATACTCTGATACTGTTATACGCTTCGTAGATGATGAGAGGATTTTTGAGATGGAAACCACGAGTTTAATGCGAACTCTTGTTGAATATGTTGGCGATTCTCAAGCCTTTTCAGCGTTTTACATGGCTGATCAGTGAAAGGGGACCTGTAGGACCTTGAGGACCTTTGTATGGGCTTGTCTATGTAAGGGCCTCAGCTACCCCCTCAGATAGTTCTATAGATCATCAAGGCAGTTGTGATTTATTGTTTTGTTGTTTCAGAGATACTTCCGCAACTCTTAAAATCTTCTGTGGTAGTAGTAGTGGGCAGTAGGTAGAGATAAATAGATACATACAGGCATATATGTTTTAACCTAGTCGGTCTAGCTTTTTGATGTCGATCAAGAACTAATCTTGCATCCTGTACGACAACTTGTTTTTGAATGTAATAATTTAGATTTCTGTATTATAATATATTCCGAACTGAATGCTGGTGGGCTCCGTATACTGGGCAAATGGAAGAAGTGGATGCGGTGTTAGGTACGGAGTATACAAACAAACACATAAATAAGCTTAGTCAAAACAAACCACTACGATATTGCCTCCGAAGGCCTAGAGCGATTACCTGGTACACACGCCTTGCCTGTCGTGGGGACAATTTCCCTAAATTATCCGAATCGAGGGCTAAAATCGGGGAAATCGGAGCCGGGTACACATACCCTCTTGGTACTGTGCAGACTTAGTAGTACGTTTTACTTAATATTTGATATGGTCTACACAGAGTTATCCGTCTATGCAGATCCACTACCTTCCCGGGCCAAGTTAAACACCTCTCCCCGCATGAATGCCAATTCCTTTCTCATAAACTCAATGTCTTGGAAGGAATTGTTCATTCCGTAAGATGCCGAAACGAGGTGCTAGACCGTTTCTTTGCCTCCGGTGAGATTGGCATATTTTTTATTTTCTGATGCGTCGCCTGATCATACGGTTTTTGACTCAGTCAGAGCCATCCGTGGCTTTTTTCTCTGGAGACGGTCGATGTAGGCAAACAGATCTCGTGGATGTGGAAAAGGGATCTACTGGAAGGATGTTGAGTTGCGTTGACTCCGTGTCTACGGATTGACTCCAAGATAAACAAGATCGGACGAGAACCGAGTCGAACCCTGCACTGGACACGGAGAAGGGCCGGGGGAGAGCCAAGAATGCCTCAGGCAGGAAACCCAGCCTTACTGCCCATTTTAGCGGCGTCTCTTCAAATCCATCTGGACCCGCCTTTCTTCCTTCTTTTCCCCCCACCGAGAACGGAGGCACCTCACATCGGCCCGAGATGGAGATAAAAAGGGTTCTGGTTCTCGCGACGTGTCATGTGAAAGAATGATTAGTCAGGATTGTTGGATAGTTAGTGAAGATATTCCATTTAGTAAGGAACTTGGATTCCGATGGAACATATCCGGAGTATATATTCCTGACTTCAATATTCTAATATTATTGAAATATTGAAATATTGAACGGATGAACGGATGTTCACTGGATTGTCCCTGTTCGGAGATCGATGGGAGTTGCATCGCTTTATCTGAACATCCTTGTTCACCGGCATTTTTCTCCAGTATCTTCTGGAAATCATGCCCCAGGGGTCAGCCGGCGCGGGCATCGAATCATCGACGGGCCCCGTTCCGGAGTTTACCGTTGGAGTGTGTGTGCCTCGGAGAGCCAGAGCCCGTCTTGTAAACCATGGTTATTGGAATCAAATTTTGTTTTTGGGTTTGGTGCGTGAACCAGAGTCATCTATCTCCTTTCAGGAAGTCAAACAGGGAGATTTGGGTGATATATAATAATATAATATAATATAATACACACAAACAATTGCAGTCAACTTTTTTCGAGTAGAAATTCCCAGCGAACGCCGTGAGGAGAAAGAAGTTGATATGCGGAGTTGACCCGATTGAGTTGATTGCGAATCGCCGGGTAATTTTTTTATTACTATTATTATTCAACGCATTCCAGGGGCGGTGTGTCGAGGGTAGCGTGACCTCTGTTCTGAAAGCTTTTTGAGGTTTTATTTTTATTAATATCGACTGATCTTAAGGTGTGCCAGCTGGGAAGAAGTGAAGTATTGGTTCCTGGGGGTTCTTTTAACCGGCGCAATCTGATCTTTAAGGAGGCAAATAATCATTAAAAAATAAGTAAGATAAAATAGTAACAAGATTAAATATTTTTTTTTTTTTAAAGAAAAAGGGAATTAAAACTCTTTGTCTTTGTCTTTTTCTTTTCTTTCCTTTTCTTTTTTTTTTATTTATTTCCCTCATAGAAAAGATAAAAAAGAAGAATCAACACAGTCTCGTTGTTTATACAAAAACATTTGGTCTTCTGTCACTCACGCTGTTTCCCCCCATTTTTCAATTTTTTTTTTTTCCTTAATTAATTTCCGCTTTTCTCCACATTACTTTCCCTCATCCCAGCCCCTTCATATTCCCGTTCTTTGCCCTTTTGGTTCCCTTCCTTGTGAATCTTATCATATCTTGAGGCTTGAATCCTTTGGTGGATTTGCTTCAATTGCGCGTGTCCTTTCCTTCGTTTTGCGTTCCCGTTGATATTATACATATATATAAATAACTCACAATGACCGGGGTCAAGGACGCGGTAAAAGAGTCCTTGGTTGGCTTCAGTACGGATCTGTCACAACCATCACACCAGGCGAAGACCACCTTCCACCGTCACGCCCACAAGGATGAAGCTTCCGGCGATCTGTACATGACCGAAGATGGTTTCATTGATGCCATCGCCCCAAAGCATGAGGATTTTGTGAGTTTCCCTGGCCTTGCGACAATTGATGATGTGTCATCGCCGAACCGACCTAGCTAACCAGGACACCCTTCCGCTCTGCCTTTTAGCACAAAATCAAGCGGGAACATTATGGAATCCTCTTCCGAGTTGCGGATCGCAAGCAGACCGGCAAGCTCAGTCTCAGCGATTGGGCAACCTTCGAGAACCTCCTCTCCAAGCCCGATGCCGAATATGAGATCGCCTTCCGCTTGTTCGATACCGACGGAACCGGCACCGTGAAGTGGGAAACCTTCAAGAACCTATATAATGTGAACAAGAAAGAGGACAGCATTCCCTTTGATTGGAACTCGGAATGGGCCTCTCTATACACCGGACGCACCAAGAGTCGCCATGACATGACCTACCCCCAGTTCGCGCAAATGCTCCGAGGCTTGCAGGGGGAGCGTATCCGCCAGGCGTTCCACATCTTCGACAAGGATGGGGATGGCTACATTCAACCCGAAGAATTCCAGCGCATTATCCTGGAAACTTCGAAACACAAGTTGTCCGACTACGTGCTGGAACACCTCCCCAGTCTGTGCAACATCTCCGCCGGCTCCAAGATCTCTTACGCAACCGTGCGTGCCTTCCAGAATATCATGCGCGAGATGGACATGATTGATGTCATTGTGCGTGAAGCGGCCCTGAAGAGCGACGATGGGAAGATCACCCGCGCCGACTTCCTGAATGAGGCCGCCCGCATCACCCGCTTCTCGCTGTTCACCCCAATGGAAGCCGACATCCTTTTCCACTTCGCCGGCCTGGATGCGCCGTCCGGCAGACTTTCTCAGAAGGATTTCGCCAAGGTCATCGATGCATCATGGCGGATGCCCCTTGCGATTGCGGGCCAGGCCGTCTCCACCGCTCACAAGGCGGCGGACAAGACCAAATCGGTCCTGTATAACGTGTTGGAGTCGGTTCACCACTTCGCACTGGGCAGTCTGGCGGGAGCGTTCGGCGCCTTCATGGTCTACCCCATTGACTTGGTCAAGACTCGGATGCAAAACCAGCGGTCAACGCGGGTCGGCGAAAGATTGTACAACAACTCCCTGGACTGCGCACGGAAAGTGATCCGGAACGAGGGTTTCACCGGCCTGTATTCCGGAGTGGTGCCTCAGCTGATCGGTGTTGCGCCGGAGAAGGCTATCAAGCTGACCGTCAACGACTTGGTCCGTGGACATTTCACCAATAAGGACAATGGCAAGATCTGGTACCCGTACGAAATTCTGGCCGGTGGTACGGCCGGTGGTTGCCAAGTGGTAAGTGGGAATTCTTTAACGGTCATGGCATCTACCTGTACTGACGACGGTAGATCTTCACCAACCCTCTCGAAATCGTCAAGATCCGTCTGCAGGTTCAGGGTGAGATTGCGAAGAGTGTGGAGGGTGCTCCTCGTCGCTCGGCCCTCTGGATTGTGAAGAACTTGGGACTGGTTGGGCTGTACAAGGGCGCGAGTGCCTGCTTGCTTCGTGATGGTAAGACGAGATTCCCTGCGCTCTTGCCGGAATTAGAATCCAGCTAACTTCGATATTCCTCGGCAGTTCCCTTCTCCGCGATCTACTTCCCTACCTATGCTCATCTGAAGAGCGACTTCTTTGGCGAATCCCCGACCCATAAGCTCGGTGTCGTGCAGCTGCTGACCGCCGGTGCGATCGCTGGTATGCCCGCAGCGTATCTGACGACTCCTTGCGATGTCATCAAGACTCGTCTGCAAGTCGAAGCCCGGAAAGGTGAAGTGGGATACACTGGCCTGCGTCACTGCGCCCAAACCATCTTGAAGGAGGAAGGCTTCAAGGCTTTCTTCAAGGGTGGTCCGGCCCGTATCATTCGCTCATCTCCCCAGTTCGGTTTCACTCTCGCATCATACGAACTGTTGCAGAAGTGGCTGCCCATGCCCGGGCACGAGGAGACCACCCCCAGTGGACAGATCGAGCCCGGCGTCGGTCTTCAGGGTGCCAAGGCTCCTCTTCCCTACCTCAGATCCCGGAATGCTTTGAAGCTGATCCTGGATCTTGATGAGAATATTGGCCGTGTCAAGATTCCTCAGGCCGACAAATGGCCCAAGTTTCTTCAAACACCAAGCACTAACTGAGCATGACTTTGTATTTACTAGCGACATTTTGATTTCGTTTCTGCTTTCCTTTCTTTGTCTTCCATTGAAAATACCTTCTGCTTTCATAATTTTTTTCTTTTGCTCTCCTTTTGGTTTAGTACCCGGGTTCTGACGCGAAGACCGTTTTCTTTTTTTGCTCTTCTGCCCGTCCGAAGGACCACCTCGCATTTTGCACATTGTATCAAAAAGGAATAGACGTGGGAAGGGATAGAGATATTTTACTACTCCCAAATTGCATGAGATGTCCTAGACCTTGTGAAATTTGTGATCGTTCAATGGATGTGCCATCGCCATGTCCAACTGTCATTTTCTATATACGAATGTACAGGTACCGAATATGTGATATGTACCTCACTTTGATTTCAAGCGTGTGAAATATATGCTTTTCTTTTTTGCATTCGACATCCAGGCTTGGTACTATACAACAGAGCAAACACACTGTAGAGGTCAAAATGACGTGGGTATCATAACATTTCAGAAAAGCCGGAACACGTCTCTTCAATATACAGAGTGAGGAGTGATGGTGGAAATACGTTTTCCTCGTCCGGACGACATCGACTGTATCCGTTCTTACTCCACACGAAGAGAACAACGCATATAATCCTCAGGAATATAATGAACCATCAGCGGAGGTATCAATCCTTGGTCACAGTGATAAGCCCCAACCGCAGTGGAAGGACACCGTGCCCCTAAGGTTCAATTTTGGATCGCCGCAACAGCGCATTCGTCGGAGCGCGAAGAGAGGCAGTTGATATCCGAATCGCCGAGCTGACCAGTCCCCACCTAAATATCCTAGAAGAAATTGACCTTCCGTCTTGAACGGCCATCTGCAGGTGGCTCCTCGTTTGCAGCTCCCTCGGCGGGCATCGCTGGGTCCTTTGACCTTGCGCTGTCACTTGCTTGTGGGTCTTCCGACTGAGCTTCCTGAGCCGATTCCTCTTTCTTTGATTTCTGATGCCATAAAGAATCTTCCTCCTCGATCTCGCGCAAAACTACCCAACAAGGAAAGCAGAAGTTAGCAGACCGATCGACACCCGAGCCTCAGTGCAGAAAGGACGAGGAAAACCAACTTTCATCCCACTCCCTCTCTTTGCCTTGATCGCCAGTTCCCAGCAACCGTTCAACATCCACCTTTTCGCCCTTTTTTACCCTCTCAATGACTTCCCGCAGTAACCGGATCTTGGCGTCCGTTGTCCGCGTGTACGCCGAATATTCGTTCTTCAGCGCGATCATCCGAATCGCTTGGGATCCGATCAAGATGAATATGATGATGTAGAAACTTGCGGGGTTCCATTCTTTTGATTTTGAGGATTCGGCCTTTGTGTCTTTGGAGGTGCGGTTTCGAAGGAATTTGGGGACCATGGATGCCCACAGAGATGCTTGGGCGAATCGTGGTACTCTGGATGTAGATTGGAGACGGATTTGGTGCGGGGTTCGGGCGGGGATGCTCCCAATGATCCGGGAAGCCGTTAGCGCATTAGATAGGACGCGAGTGGTAAGCCTGAAGGAAGACATATTGAAGGAGACTTTGGTGTGTTGGGAGGGGTTGCAACGTCGACTTGCATTCCATTAGATTTCATTGCATGGACATTGAAAAGGTGCTGGAACATCGGACTCTCGGAGCCTTGGCGCCGCTATACCTGAATAGGAGTAGTGACACTAGGTTGTTGCTACGACAACGGTCACCAGCTTGGCTTACGGTTTAGCGATCACCATCACAGGCCCGTCACGGAGACAAGCCACAAATGCTCCCACGTTAACGATCATTGCGGATGGCCTGGCCTACTAACATATAATAATTGCAGCACGGATACAATTCTTCCAATGGCAGTCACCACACTACTCTCCGATTCCTCGGTGGAATCGGTGAAGCAGGCCGTCCGCTCGACGTCAACATGCTCGAATGCCACCGTTCTCTCTCTCCAGACCCTTTTCCGTGGGCTGTCGAAAGTATCGCCGGAGATCGAGAAAACCACAGTAAAGAGGGGGACCAGAACCACGAAGACTTCAACAGCTTCCAGCCGAGCGAAGTCGTCGAGAGGCACCAAAGAAGCAGCAATTAATACAGTCGTGGAAAAGGACGCCGCGCGTCTGTCATATCAGGAGAAGCTTGTCCTCGCCACGGATGTCTTCAATACCACCCTGAAGACTCTCTCGGATGCATCGAAGCTGTGCGCTACACGGGACAACGTTCGGATTAGGACAGCGACCAGCTCCCCCTCCCCCAGTCGCTCCAGAAAGTCAAAGACACCGGAGTCGCAGGTATCAGATGGGCTAGATAATGGCTTGGTAGCTGTGGCCGAATGTGCAAGCACTGCTCTGTCTTCTTTAAGGACTCTGAAAGCGGAGCAAGGGAGCCAGGAGGCCGGATTCCCCAACATGCAGCTGGAGCAAGGTGCATGTGTCTTGGCAGGGAGGTATCTGTCATTGGGGCTGAATGACATGGCATACAAGGAATTGAGAGGCCTGAAGAGGAGGTTACAGCAGCACCTGGATAGCCAGGCCACAATCCGTCAGAAGACTATGAATAGGCGGAAAAACGAGGTTTTTCAGGAGGAGGAACCCACGAAAGAACGGATGTCAGACTTGCTCACGTTTGCTAATCTTGCCCACGCCGGACCAGTGCTGAGTGTACTTGTCCCTTTTCAATCGAATGCCCTACGGCTAATTGCCTCAGAGAACAAACTTGCAACCATCCAGAACGTCGCCTCCTCACTGCAGTTAACCGAATTGAGCAGTCCAGCGAATGTCATCGTGGCGGCAACGGAATCAGGGGCCCTCACCAAAGACAAGGCAGCAATCCAACTCCAACTCCTCTCCAATACCGTACTCTCTCTATCAGGAACCCAACAAACATCCACAAGCAGCACAACACGGGATCGCTTGAAGCCAATCACCTCGTTGGCCCTTCAGTTGTTATCATTGGAAATGCGATGCATGAGTTGGAAACTCTCTGGCCACACCTGCGATGAAGCAAAAGAGATGTGGGATCCATTGACACGCTACCTGGCAAACTTCTCTCATCACAGCAAATCTATCGAGAGATTCGAGTTCGCATCCGTGTACAAGACGATTGTTCGGCTTCAAACAGCTGTCGCTAATATGCAAAAGCGGCCATCGGCCAGTGTCAGAGACAACCTCTCTGTCGCTAGGATTGCTACCACTCTAGGCCAGCTGGCGCAAGAGGCTGGATGCTTCGAGGAGGCGTTGAAGCTTTTTACAGAAGCTCTCAACCCGCTCTCCAGCGGACAATGCCTCTCGCTCGCCACCGTGCGTTGCAAGATTGCGTCTTTACACCTTCAAGCCAGCAGGTCTTCGAAACCGTCGCTAGACACAGTGATGAATGTTGTATCCGATGCCACCACCTCACTTAGTATGCCCTTAAAAGGGAGCCTGAGTGACCTCGATGAGTTGCTGGTTGAAGCTGCGAAACTCAAGAAGCTTACAATGAGCGCTTACGGGGATTTGGTTACGAAGGCAGGAGAAAAGGTCACAGTTGATATTTCTCCGATTTACGAATACCTTCCCGCCTTCTTGAGGTTCTTGCGCCGGTACCTTGGTCGTTCATCCACGGATCAGGAACCAAAAGACAACGAGTTGTTTACTAGCCGAGTCCGCGCTTGCAGAAGCATTGTTCTCTCGGCTGTAGATTCAACTCTAGCGGTCGGGAAATTCTCCATCACGTCACAGAGACCCCCCTGGGAAGATGTGCTGGTGGCATTGACTGATAGCCAGCGTCTTCTGACGACTATTCACACTGGGGATGAAGATGCTGACTCCGCCGTCGAGCAAATTGGCACGGCGTTTGTTCGTTTGTCGAACCTTTTTTGGTCACGCTATTTGAAGGAGAAGGAGGGCGGGAAGGCCTATCGTGAACTCGTATCCCTAGTGAAACACTCCGCAAATTTACTATCCCGCTGTTCCCCAGACCAACGGAGTACTGGATTCGCCGCTTTGAAATATGAACGACTTGCGCATCTCTACATGGAGGGTAATAGGGGTGCCGAAGCCGAGCAGGCTTTCTCGCAGGCCATCCAAGAGCATATCGACACAGGTGCTCTGGACCAACTGACGTCCAGTGCCAACTTCCCCCATCGCATTTCCCAAGACACCAAAAGCAGTGGATTTATGCTTGGTAGAGTCCTAACTGCTTACATGAAGCTGAAACTGCGTAGCAGAAAGTCTCCCGGCCTCTTTGATGATGAGGCACAATCGCCGATAGTGAGAGGCTACATTCTGGAATGGCAAACGGGTATCTTGACCGAACTACATTCACACGCTTCCAGTGATGAAGCCTTCTGCTCGCACTTGACTCAACTTGTGTCTAAACTGCTTGACTTGTATGACCCTCAAACACATCCCATACGTCGTTTGCGAGTTGTTCTTAGCGGGCTGCGTTCGTCCCTAGAACGGCCGGGTTGTTTGGAGTCGGCATTGTTGCAACAACTGCTTGAGGAAGGATCTCAATCTATTGAACTTGGAGAATACTTTGAAGACTCTGCTTTGGCGCTGCTAGGGACTCACCTGTTGAACTCCGTACGCCTTCATGTAGGACTTCTGCAGGGGGACCTACAGCCGGAGAACCTCAATCTCCTCATATCATCATGGACATCGTTAATGCGCACCTGCCAAGATGAAGCATCTCTTGTTCGGTATGTCGGCGATGCTGAGCATTTCCTTCTCCAGCTGAAGGCCGTGGTCGACTACGCAGAAATCCATGGGCTTTGGCAGCTCCAGCTCTCCACTCTTGAATTGGTTTTGCGTGTCACAGAACTTCAAGATGGCGGAGACTTTTCAGAAGCTATCATCGTAATTGCTCGCCTCGTACAGCAATACTGCCGACTTGGGTACTGCAAGAAGGCAGGAGATCTTCTCGCTCGCGCGGATCAGTACCTCGGTCCGAATGTATCCTGCCTGGCTACACTATCGCACAAACTGGCGCGGGTAGCCTACCTCCTGGAAACGGGCGATACTGAGAAGGCAGCAGTCATCCTTGCCGCAGCTCGAGCCCTCTACGAGAAGAACCAGAAGAAACAGGACCTCAGCAGCTGCTCTGTCTTGTCTAAGATTGCTTGGGAAAGACTGGTCGCAGATGCGGCTTTTATTAGCTCGCAGCTTTCGTTTGCCCAGGGTGTTATCAAGGATGCACTCTTTTTCGCTAAGCTATCTGTTCGGCTGAACTGCAGGATTTGGGCCAAGGTTGAGAAGATCTCGCAGAGGAAACAGGAAAAGAGCTTGCCCGTGCCGGTAGGGGACAATTCCGAGCTTGACAACGTAGTCGAGACGATGGCCAAGCTCGACGTATCGCCAGCAAACCCTCCGACGACTTCCGTTTATACTCAAGGAGCACCGTTCTGGCCGCACATTGGCTCTCACCACACGTCCCTCTTGAACCTTGCAAGTCTATCCGCACATCACGGCCTGTTCCAAGATGCCATATATTATGGCGAGCAGGCCTTGAAAATTAACAAGACACTGAACGCCCCCGTCCGTCTCATCAACTCCCAAGCGCAGCTTGGATCACATTGGATTCTTGGAGGCCATATCTCTGAAGGCCAGGAACTCTTGGCGGCTGCCGAGAAGCAGTCTAAACAGCTAGAGAGCAGCGTTGAGCTCGCTTCGCTGCATATGGGCCTTGCCTCCCTTTACAGGGCGCAGGGTCATTACCGTGACGAACTTCAGGCTCTTCTGGAGGCCGATCAGATCATGGCCAATTTTGTTAGTTCCGAGATGTCCGACGCCATTTCAGTCTCCTCAGGCGTCCCCGACTTGGAAGACAAAATGGAAAGCCTTCGGATCCGACCGAGCACCAGGAAGGCTAAGCAGCCAGCCACGGCAACTCGCAGGACTCGTGCTACTACCTCGACTAGAAGACCAACAAAGGCAGAGGCGACCACGCCGAGTGATGCTGACACTGCCACCGAATCCAAGTCCTTGCTGCAGCTAAGAAGCGACATACTACGACAACAAGCCGCTTGCTCGCGCTCCTTACGAGATTTCGAAACAGCCTCAACCCTTCTTGCCACCGCGCGAAAGTATGCAGTCTCCAGGGACAGTCAGATCTCGGTGCATCTTGGGGAAAGTGAGCATTTCCTCGCCGATGCTATCCGCCGCTTTGCCTCCCATGCCGTATATTGCGTTCTTCCCGAATCAACGATATCTTTGCCGTCCTTGCAGTCACCGAGTAAAACTGCCCAAGTCAGCGCCTCTAAGGCTCCCACCAAGTCTGCGTCACGGAAACCTCGAGCGCTCGCCCGAGGGACACGGTCACGGGCACCAACTGCCAGCGAGGACTTTGCTATAATGCTTTCTAAAGCAGGTGATTCTCTCAATAATGTCTTCGCCGCTGCCACCACGCTGGGTTCCACGTTAGATAGTCACTCCGCTTCTCGTTTGATGAGCCGTATCTCTATGCTGTCTCATGTCACAGCTGCCGAGGGCTCCACGGCCTGGTTGCAGCCTCCAGCAACTGTCAATGGTAGGCCTACGAGAGTTTTCCTCTTTCTAGTTTTACGAATCTTAGCTAACTTGGGTAGAAATTGGCCGCATTGGTGCTTTTACGCGGGAGCATACTGCTATTGATCTTGACAAGCAGTTGGCAGAGTGCAACGACCCACTCCTTTGGCCGACGCCCTCGGCAATGACAACGGACTCAGAGAATTTGTGTAGCTCAAAGTTTGCTGAAGAGTACATTGATATCCTGCCGGACAACTGGAATATTCTCTCCCTATCATTGAGCGCCGACCGCAGTGAGTTTATCGTCTCACGTCTGCAGCAAGGCCGTTCGCCGTTCCTTTTACGGCTTCCGCTGAAGAGGGGGAACTCGGAGGAAGAGGACGAGCAATTTACTTTCGATGACGGCCGGGAGGAGATGCAGGAATTGATCAAGCTGGCTAATGAGAGTGCCCACGCGGCCAAGGCTCAAACGGATCGGCAATCAAAGAAGGAGTGGTGGAAAAACCGCGAAGCTCTCGACCGCCGGATGGAGACGCTCTTGCAGAACATCGAAAATGTATGGTTTGGCGGCTTCCGCGGCATCTTCTCCCCGGTGCCTCAAGACAAGGCCGCTCTGGGGCGTTTTGCAACCTCATTCCAGTCCATCCTGGACAAGCACCTACCCTCTCGCCAGAAGGGTGGCCGAGCGGATGGCCCGCGCCTGACGCTGCACCCGAACGTACTGGAACTGTTCGTCGGCGTGGAAGACCTGGACGACCAGGAAGACCCCGAAGAGACCTTAATGGACCTTTTGTACTTCGTGGTGGATATCCTGCAATTTCAGGGAGAGCGCAATGCGTACGACGAGATTGACTTTGATATGATGGTCGTTGAAACTCTCGACGCTGTGCGAGCCTACCATGACGACGCCCACAACCGCCGCGGGAAACCCACACCCAACCACACTGTCTTGGTCCTGGATAAATCACTCCACTTGTTCCCGTGGGAATCTCTCCCCTGTCTGCAGGGATTTCCCGTGTGCCGTGTGCCGTCCTTGGAGTGTCTCCGTGACCGAGTTCTGCAGTTCCAGAAGAAGCGTAACTACAACGCCAGCAAGGGCATGGGCATTGACCGAAACAGTGGCATGTACATTCTTAACCCCACTGGGGATCTTCAGACGACTCAGAGCACGTTTGACCAGGATCTGTCCCGGTTGCCTGGCTGGACCAGGATCGTGCAGCGCGAACCGAGCGAAGAGGAGTTCAAGCGCGGCTTGGACCAGACGAGTCTCTTCCTGTACTTCGGACACGGCAGTGGTGCGCAATACATCCGGGGTCGGACCATTAAGCGACTGGAGCAGTGTGCGGTTGCATTCCTCATGGGTTGCAGCAGTGGTACTCTGACCGAGGCTGGCGAGTACGAACCTTACGGAACACCGATGAACTACCTGCACGCGGGCAGCCCTGCCCTCGTTGCTACACTATGGGATGTTACAGATAAGGATATTGATCGGTTTGCGCAGTCTACGTTTGAGAAATGGGGTCTTTTTGATGCCGGATCGGACGGGGCGACTTTGGATGAAGCCGTGTCGCAGTCCCGACCAGCTTGTGTGTTGAAGTATTTGAATGGAGCAGCTCCTGTGATTTACGGCGTTCCATCGGTGTTTTTGGAATAAGCACCTGGGTCAAGCGAGGGGTTTCTTTCGGCGTTTGGGTTGATTCTATTATGTTTGATACATGGTTAGAGGAAGCATGGCTATCGGTGTTTACTGTATGTATCTTAATACGGTAATTTATTTTCTTTCCTTCATGGTTTCATGTCCTAAAAGAGCAAAAATTCCCGAGTAAAAAGACGATGAGGGGAAAGTTCCGGTGTTTTTATTTATACTGTGGGGTTCGAATTGACTGCCCCTCATTGATCTTCTCCCCTCATCGAGAATCCACTCCAGCATTTTAATTCCCGTCCCTCCAACAGCAATTCTTCAAACCTCCTTTCTTCATCATCTTCTTCTACTCGCTAGCACATTGTGAGAGAACGACCTTAATCAACATAATAATGTCCGTCACAACAAAAGCAACCATCGCATCCTTCGGCGGCAAGCTCCTCAAGCTCAGCCATGCCGCCACCTCCACCCGCTGCGAAATGTCCTTCAACCTCTACCTGCCTCCCCAGGCCTTCCAGAACCCTTCCCAGAAAATCCCTGTTCTCATCTACCTCTCCGGCCTGACCTGCACCGCCGACAATTGCTCCGAAAAGGGCTTCTTCCAACACGGCGCCAGCAAGAAAGGCATCGCCGTACTGTACCCTGACACCAGCCCGAGTATGTCACCGGAAACCCCGCGATGTTACCGATTAAATATCCCGCAACGCTAACAGCAATGCAGGAGGACTAGACATCCAGGGCGAGAACGACGCCTGGGACTTCGGCACCGGGGCCGGATTCTACGTCGACGCGACCAAGGAGCCCTACAAGGGTGGCTATAACATGTACACCTACGTGACGGAGGAGCTGCCCAAGACCGTCTTTGCGGCTTTCCCGCAGTTGGACGAGAGCCGCATTAGTATCACGGGCCATAGTATGGGTGGTCATGGTGCTCTGACATTGGTATGGCTGATGGCTTTTTTTTTTGTCTTTGGGATTTTTGGATGTTGGTTATTCAGGTACAGGTACTGATTGGTATATGTGGATTTGATTAGTTCCTCCGTAACCCGGGCAAGTACAAGTCTGTCTCGGCGTTTGCCCCCATCTCGAACCCCATCAACTGTCCCTGGGGCCAGAAGGCCTTCGCTGGCTACTTTGGCGAGGACCAGCAGGAGAAGTGGAAGGAGCACGATGCAACGGAGCTGGTGAAGAAGTGGAAGGGTCGCTTGGATGTGCTTATTGATGTGGTATGCTTTTCCTTTACCTTCTATCAGAACCATCGGGATATAATACTAAGAACAGTAAAAATAGGGAACCGGCGACAACTTCTACAAGCAAGGCCAGCTTCTTCCTGAGAACTTCGAGAAGGCGGCCAAGGAGGCCGGCGTCGAGGGTCTCCAAGTCCGCTACCAGCCGGATTACGACCACAGCTATTTCACCATGGCGACGTTCTCAGATGACCACGTCGAGCACGCGGCCAAGTACTTGTTTGCATAGTGGGTTGATTTCCCTTTCTAAAACCTTTCTCCTTTGCTGTTGAGTATTTGTACCTAGAAGAATTACGAACGTGATGCTTGGAGGACCGTCTTCTGATGTTGGCAGCGATCGTCCGATAAAATCTATGATTTAGATGAATTACGAGGAGCTTTTTCTTTATTCTCAGGTGCTGTATAGAGTAAGTACACTGGTGACTTGTAGATAGATATAACAATGTACATACATATAAGATGGAAAGCTCCACCGCTGGACATGGCTACCCCCACAAAATATCATCTAAATAGAAACTAGAAACTAATAGCAGGTATACATTTCCCCAGACTCAAAGCCCAAATATATAAAAAACCAAAAACAGCCTTCGAAGGAAATAACTCGGTTAAATGTCGGATCCGACTCGGCGCAAGTCGGAGCCGGCAAACCATCAATATACATCTATGAGACTCAGACCAGACTCCCCCCAAGTTCAATCCTCTTACAAATTCTACCAAAAAGAAGTCCACATATACAGAATTTCCAGGCCCAGAAAAAAAAATAAATTGAAAATAATTGAAATTTCTATCTCTATAACCCACACCACCACATAACATGACATAAATAATCAACCAAGAATTAGATCCCCTGCCCCTGCCTCTTCATCTCAATCTGCTCCCGAATACTCCCCCTCAGACTCCCATTCTCCACCCGATCCAGAATCTGCAAGACCCGCAGGTGTTCCTTCTTCAGGTCCTCGAAGCTATCGTCGAGTTGCTTGTGCCAGGGGTAGAGGACGAAGACCTGGAAGGCGAGGGCCGAGGATGCGACGAGGAAGTTGGTGAGGGAGATGCCGCGGGTTATGAGGACCATCTTTTTGGTTTTATTTGGGATTTATTTGCTTTGCTGGTGTTAGCCTTTAGGTCTTTTGACGTGGGTAAGGGTACGATAGGTGGATGTACGTACAGATTATGGGTTGGCTTGTGGGATATGTGATAAGGTAGGTTGTAAGGAGTGGGTTGATTATTTGGAGATGGAGATAGACCTGGAAGGAACGGATTGTATTGTCCAGTAGCGCAGAGAAGAGGAGAGGAGAGAGATCTTCGATGAACGAGTGGAAGACTGGATTGAGTCGAGAGGAAGAGAAAATAGAATGACAAGTTTCAAAGGA
Source organism: Aspergillus alliaceus (assembly GCF_009176365.1). Taxonomy (NCBI): domain Eukaryota; kingdom Fungi; phylum Ascomycota; class Eurotiomycetes; order Eurotiales; family Aspergillaceae; genus Aspergillus; species Aspergillus alliaceus. Next base: position 44,870 of record NW_022474736.1, read on the forward strand.
ATAAGTCAAGTAGAAATATAGGAGAGGCCGGCCGCTGATTGATAAACCGGTGGGTCTGGAATGAACGATCTGTGCCCAATGGAAGTGGAAGACACAGGGACCGTTGCGACATTGGTTTAGTCTGGGTTTTTAGGCTGTGGGGACCAACGGTTTCCATGTGAAATTAGGTATGAGTGGGTTCCAACTTAGTGTCTGATGGGTCTGTTTGGAGGACTGATGCTGTTTGAGTACGTTGAGTGTATGTCGTATCAGGGATTAAGGGCTGGAGGTTGAGCGTGACATGTGCACGTGGATATTTGGACCCTTGACTTTGATGCATATTTCCATTGTGAAACAGTTTAGAAACATCCATGCAGTCCACTCCACTCATTACGCAACGAACATCTGGTCAAACCCTACCACCTGCCACTGCCCGGTCTCAGTATTAAGGGTCAGGTTACTGTGCTTCACTTCACCTTGGTGGATATAACCCGCTTCTACATGTCCCCCGGCAATCGGTCGAGTCAGGTGGCTATCACCATGCTTGACGGTGAAATTGGCTAGGGGAAGTTCCCAGCTATTCCGGGTAGCCACAGTAGGGCATCCTATATTTCCAGTTAGAAATCACGATTGAAATACCTATTAAAAGATAAAGCATACCAAAATATTTCGCCTCCACCTCGTCCTGTCTCAGGTGCAGCTCAAAATACCCACGGTAGTATCCCTCATTCCACTGCAGATCGTCGTTGGCCGCATATGAAGCAGCGATCTTCTCAGCACTACTGATGGTACCCCCAAAGCCAGTGCTGCTCACTGCGGTGCCTGCGAACTCGACGCCGATGCTACCGGCACCAGTCCTGTTGTCATATGGTTTCTCACCGATCCAGGCAATGTCGCTCACCTACTCCAGTTAGCCAGCATATACACGAATTATCAGGACACGAACCCAGTTAACATGCGTGTCACCCGCAATCATGATATTATTGCCGATATTGTTGTCATACAGGTGTTTCAGGGTACGATTTTGGTTCGCGCGGTAGCCCTACTCGATTAGCAGCTTGAACGCTTCCGGATAACACAAGACATTCACCTCCCAAGCATCCATATTATAGGTAACCTTTCCATTGGTCTCCTTTCCAAGTCGGGCGAAGCGAACTTGGCTCCCGATGATACGCCACTTGGCTCTACGGGCATTTGAAGCTGTCAGCTGCTTCTCGAACCATGTCTCTTGACGGCCGCCCATCAAGGTCCGACCGGCATCGTTCTGGATCTCTTCGATGTACTTGGTATTCCAGTCTGGAAGATTAGCTCGCTTCTTCGATCAGAAGGAAGGACATACATAGATCTGTAATGCTGCGATCGTAATGACGTGTATCCAGCATAATCAAGTCAAAAAGGTTTCCCATCTTGAACGAGCGCCAAATGCGGAGGCCGTCATCCATGTCAACTTGACTATAACAATGTTAGACAATTCCGTAAATCTATTAGGTTGGATGTTTAACAAACCGAAGAGGCATCCACTCGAAATACGCCCGGACGGCGTTCATCTTGCGCTGATCAACACTGACATGGGGCCCGTCATTGCGGAATGACTCTTCCGTATTGTTCAGATGGCTGGAGCCATCTCTGTAGCCGTTGTCGGCGATTTCTACTTCGTTAGCGAAGTTCACAAGCTAAGAAAATGTACGTACCATGGTCATCCCAGACAGGAATCCAAGCAAAGTTCTGGTGTGATGCGACAAGATCCAGATCGGTGCGATACTGTAACAATCAGCATGTAGAACCGTACAAAAGTAGCATGGCGTATATACAAATCCAAGTCGAGTGCGATAATCGTAGAGAGTGAATATATCCCTCTCGGGAAGAACAGCTCGTTCTTCCGTCCCGACGATACCGTTTCTGGTTTCGTAAATATAGTCTCCGAGGTGAAGCACGTAGTCGACGCTGTCTTTCCGGACGACATTTCCATAGGCGTTGAAATATCCGGATGCTGTTCTTATTAGCTTCGACAACATGCGCGAGAGAGGCCCACATACGGTAGTTACTGCAGGAATAAACAGCCAGCTTGATTTCTTCCGTTGCATCATCAGGGCCTGGGGCAGTCTTGGTTCTTCCTATTGGACTGGTGATATTTGAATTGCAGATTTGGAACTGGTACCAGTAGGTGGTGAAAGGTTTAAGCCCGGTGGCTTCAACCTTTTGGATGGTCAATATGATAAGAGGAATCAATGATTAATTCATGGTACCTTTAGGGTATAATCGATATCGCTGGTAGTATAAGCTCGACCTTTATCGACAACCTGATGACGCTCTTTATCCTCATACACCCGATAGTCGACACAGATAGGGTGTGCCGAGGCCTTGATGTACGACTCGGTGTTATGGCTATACAATCCCACCGTCCCTGACACGGTGACTTCACTCATGTCAGACTCCAGGGACGGAGCGACACGAGTCCAGAGAATCACACTGTCCGCATAGGGGTCCCCAGAAGCTACACCGTGGGTGAAGTTCAGCTGAGAGGGATGGAATCGGGGCTTATCACGCTTAGCGAGACTCCGACGGTGAACGGAGTCGACGTCAATTCCCATGCGGGTGTGTCGGGTCGAAGGGCTGCGATAGTTCAGGTTCGCATTGTAACTTGCCCAGGTCCCGGTAGACAGGGCTAGTAGAGAGAGGAGAGTAGCGGTATACATCAAGTTGACATACAATAATATCGATGTACTCCGATGCCTTATTCACTCTGTAAACAAAGAACTACTTATAACTTGCTCCACCCTTCAACTCTTATACCGTCGTGGTCCTCGTGTCCTGGAGGAAGGCGTGACCCTTCACTCATGCCCTCTGTGCAAGGCCTTCCTCTCGAATATCCCGAAGACCAATGGAAAGAAACACATTGTCCACATGTCTACCAGCGAGTGGTTGGCTCCATCGCGTGTGGTACACAACGTTAGTAATTGGATGGAATCGAAATGAAAGTGACAAAAGAAGACCGCAGCACTGCTTGTATACAAGAAGCCAAGCCTCGGTTGGAGTGACAATGCCGCAAAGCGTGAATAGGTTGCGGATACTACCAACGATACTAACATTCGTTTGTAGTTGACCAGCTTCGTCGTATAACCGCGTGCAACAGACATTTAGTCCCATTGGAAGGCCAAGAACCGTGTCGGAGCTTGATCGTTGTTCTTACTCTCCTGCCAAGCATTGGCATTCAAGGTCGCTTTCCCGCTTGACAAGATGGGATATTTTAGCTATCAAGTCATTGGCTGTGTTCTGGGTTGGCTGTATATCGTTAGTTTTTGCTGGGCTAGCTCGATGTAGACAAAATTTTAGAAGGTTGTTGTTGCATCAGTGATAGTTGGGAAGAGAAGTAAGCTTTATGCAACCTTCTAGAAAATCACGCTTTGGCGTATCTTTTGGCTATTATTAAGAGATGAGCACTAACTAAAGGGGAGATAAAAGAAGTGTCTAGCTTGAGAATATTCTCGCTTTTAGGGCTCAGAATAATTTTACCAACACTGTCTCTATATTGATAGTCCTCACCGGGTCTCCCAGAATTCTACTATCAAGTCATCTCATCTGTTTGTTAATGTACTGTGCACCGACTGAACTGCCGGGGAACAGATTATCTACATCCTTTTGAAGACTACGCTTCTGGGTTGCATAGTCGCTTACGAATAAGAGAACAGATCGTGTATGGTTCTTCACCGACAGTCATATCATCCTTACAAGTACTGAGAAGCCGATCCCCTAGTGCTTCAACCTCTTGATGAGTAATGCGTGAGAACTTGGATAGATAGATCCCAGGTAGCAAACCATGAGAAGTACGTTCTAGCAGACTAGAGTGACCCGAGATGATGTCTAATAGCGTCAGGTGTTTTCTTGTAATCGGGATGCCTGGGGAAGGGAATATCGAAGTTGAAATAACGGAAGAGCAGACAATAATTGTAACGCAAGGAGACTATAGTCCAAATAAATGGGTGCTGCCGAGATCTTGCTGAGGGTACATACAAGACCAACTTATATAGTCCCCCATCAATATAGAACGATAACCGTCGTGGACCTTTAGGTTTGAGCTCCGGAGGAATTTAATTACATGCGGCCGATAGTTGCAAGTTGGAGAGGAACACAGTCATAGAAGACAGAGACAACAGTAGAGGGAGTGTCCTTACAACCCTTCTCCCTTTATTGCAACTTATGAACTCTATGGTAAACGAACAATAACCATACATCAATCCAACAGGAGGAAGCATGCTTCTCGCCGAATCTACGAGCGCTGTCACACAGGATGAATAAATCCTTCAAACCACCTTTGGTAGCAGTGTCGTTTTCTTCAACTTCTGCATTATCAGCATTATAATCAATTATCGACCGAGGAAACACGTGTCAACAGCTTCGATGTACTGAGAAAGCCCTTAGGAAAGATATATAACGGCACTGTATACTGGGAGCTTCTCGATCTTCTTAGGGCGTGCGTGTTTTACGCCTATTGGGGTATGGCCGGGGGACTTATAATAAACTTCCCGCAAATGGTGTTCTATATGAATATCTCGGATGGGACGCTGATTTTCATTACGGGGGCTGTGTTTTTATTGGGGTTATCCTGAGGAGATGACATGTTGATTCAATATCGGATGCTGGAATCACTCGTGGAGCTGAGATCCTACTGAGATATGTTGGGGTTAACTCTGGAGAAGGTACATGAGACTAGGATGTTCCAACTATAGTACTTAACCGATTGTTCGATAGCTAGTCATAGATCTCGGCATTTCCCATGGGAAATGGGGTAAAAGCGAGCATAACCTTAGCCATGGATTACATCCGATGAGGACCACAAAGTTTGAACAGTGGGTCGGTAGGTGCATTCGTGCGCATGTATATCCGTATCTAGCGGTCATACAGACAGCACAAAGCCCTCACCCTGCTAAAATCACACTGTGTACTGTGAAGAGAGCGGAATGTTCCGTCTTGAGCCCCAGAAGAGTTAGCTGGAACTTGGTACAGAGTAGTACAGTTCTAAGTAACCCGCCACCGAGCCAGACAGGAAGATCCACCGGATATCGCTTATTGGCAAAGAGATGCCGCCCCCATGAAATCGGTTCCTTCCCCGAGGTTCAGGATCCACAATAGTGCTCTAAATTTCTCCATATGCAACCTACAGTCCGGTATCGGGGTCATATCACGTCAAGGATCAAGGATTCGCTGCCAATTCACATGCATCTAATTACTAATTAATAGTTGTAGCGATAAGTGGGCGCCAGGTCACCCAAGACCTCCTCCTGTTCCTCCGCGGTACTACTCTGGGAATCGATGGCCCCGGTTGCCGTCGCTCGGTCGCGTCTTTGGTTATCGAACATGAGCGCGGCGAAGTATACAGCGGCCATTGCTGCCGAGAAACATAGGAATGATAAGCTAATGATGTATCCGTTGCGGTAGAGCGGCGCGTCTTTCTGCAGGAAAGAGTATGTTGAGATGATTCCTCCGACTGTGGTGGGTTAATGTGCGCTCGAAACGAGAGAATTGAGAGCAGACTTACTATTTCCGAACCCGATTTGCCAAGCTGTCCCTACGCTCCGTCTCCGATGACCTCCTAGATTCATTGAAAACCAACACACCAGCACTGGCATTGCGCTGTAACACCCGCTCGTCACCAAGAATAGGGCTCCGTACTGCACGTGCCGTTGCGACTCGCCGTGGACGTTCAGCAGAATTCCATATCCTGCCATCGCGATGAGCATCGGGATGAGTGCGAATGCGAATCGATGGCGAAACTTGTCTGATAAGAATGCGACAAGCATGGAGAAGCCGAATGCCGCGGCCCAGGGAGGGATAGAATAAAGCTGCGTTCTGATGGCTCCGTAGCCGTAGGTCTTGATGATCGTCGGCGCAAAATAAGCGTAGCCTTGCAGGGTCAGTATTTGAACGGAGATGGAGGGAAATGACGGGCGCATACCGTAGGCTGTGACCACTTGGCCGAAATACATCCACCCACCGATGAAGATCTTGTCTGCGAAGTCGGTGGTTAGCATCGCGAATGCGACCTGGGTTAGCTGCGAGGGATACTCACAATCCTTAAAGACACTTAACACATCGCGCCAGCTCAAGCTGGCATGCTCCGCAGCCTTTCCCGTATCCTCGGCGAGCTTCTCGCGAACGAAACGCCGCTCATCTTCGGTGAGCCACTTCGCATCCTCTGGGAAATCTGTCACCAGGAAGTAACAGATGATGGCGACCACGCAGGTAAGGATCCCTTCGATGATGAACACCCATCGCCAACCTCTATAGCCGCGAATTCCATCCATTTTGCCAATGCCGCTGGCAAGGAGACCGCCAAAAGCACCGGCGAGGGTGGTGGAGCTGAAGAAGAAACTGAAGCGCTTCTGGGCTTCGCTGCGCTTATACCACATGCCCATCAGATAGAAACCTGCGCGGTTAGCTTGCGACGGTCAGGACTGAGGAAGTCGCACATACAACCAGGAAACAAGCCCGTCTCAAACATGCCCAAGAACCAGCGCGTAGCCATGAGTCCTCCCCAGTTCTGCACCAGACCCTGACAGACCATGACCAAACCGAATCCAAACATACATAATGACACTGGAGACGACCGTCAGCACTCGCTTTATCTTGTAGGGATTCGGGGGCGAGCCATACACCAAAGATGAGGCTTCAGCTTCTTCAGTAGGATATTTGACGGGATCTCGAAGATAATATAGGGGACAAAGAAGATTGTCAACGCGGTGTTATATTTCGTGCCCGTCTCGATTTTCAAGTCTTCTTGTAAGCCCAGGATAGCCGCATTACTGATGTTCACTCTTCATGCGCATTCGTTTTAGCATCGGCGCTCAATGGGGAGTAGCATTCCAACTGACCGGTCCAAGAATGCGAGCAAATACATGAGGCACAAACACGGTACGACGTGCCAGTCAATCTTTGCCATGAGCTTGCGCTCATTGATTTGGGGTCGCTCGAACCCTGGCGAAATATCGCCATCCGCGTTCTTTTCCAGCTCTGCGACGATTAGCGACTATGTGTAGAATCGCGGGAGATCTCTCGACACGAACCTGAGAATCCCATGGTCGCAGGAATTGGGGTTGGCCACAGGAGTCAAGAGGAGGAAGTTAAAAAAAAAAAAAAAAAAAAAAAAGCTGCTTATCTGAAAAACAGGGGAAACCTGTCAGATTTTAAATCCCATTGTGGTAAACATCGGCCCGAGGACCTTTCTAGCTTAACAATTGCACTTTGGTAAAAGAAGCCTGATAATTTGGCTTGCGTGTGGAGGCCGGAGTCGGCCGCCAGCTGAATCGATGCAGATCCATGACTCATGGAGTAGGGACTATCGCTCGATATGCCGATCCCGGGGTATTCTTCCTAGAATCCAGGTAAGCTGGTCTAATCTACTTTCATTTGTAAGGGAAATTCAAAATTAAAAAAAAAAAGGTCTCAATATTAAGCGTCGCCAAGTGAGCCCTACCACGGATCAAAACACCAACACCGGAACGAAAACACACACGTTCATACTGTTTCTAATTAATTATGCTTGATAAGAATGTTCAATATGCATTATTCGTCCTCGCGAAGTATTACTATCCAATCCAATGTTTGCAAAAGGCCACCATCGCCGATCACACAAAATAACGATGACATACCCCTTGCTTGCCCTCTCCCTTGTAGTCTCACGTTTCCAGTTCATCCTGACGGACACGGGGCCAGAACCATTGACCATCCGGTAAATTTCATTGATAGGAGCTGTTACACATAGCCCTGCGACCGTGTTACATGGTCACAACCGTCATTGCAAGTTTATTCTTGGGCGACGGCAGCTCCATAGCTTCCGTAGGAGCCATACTTGCCGTAGTTACCGTAGCTTCCATAGTCCACGGGGGTAGCAGTAGGGGCCGCGGTGGTGGTGGTAGTAGTAGTAGTAGTAGCCTTGCTCTCTTCAGCTTCTGGGACCTCGTCCCTCTTGTACGACCCGTACGATCCGTAGCCACCGTAGTTTCCGTATTCACCATAGTTTCCGTAGCTGATCGGTGTGGCAGTTGGTGTCTCGGTAGTAGAGAGAGTTGTGGAGCTGCTGTCATCTCTCTTCTCGAGATTGTACTTTCCATAGGAGCCGTACTGACCGTAGTTGCCGTAGTTGCCATAGCTGATAGGAGTCTGGGTAGGGGCTTTCGTAGGTGTGGTTGTGGTGGTAGACTCGATATCATCGGCCTCGCCTTCTGGAACCTCGTCTCTCTTGTATGTGCCATACGAGGCGTAGTTGCCGTAGTTGCCGTAGTCTCCATAGTTGCCATACTGAGCGGGTGTTGGCTTACTGGTCTCGGAGCTGGAAGCACTCGAGACTGGAGCGGCGCTCACGGCCAAGAGCTGAGTGCCCAGAACGAGCAAAAGGGACTTGCTTGTGAAGAGCATATTGAGGGGGGGGTTCTGATGAAGGAGGAAGGGTATGTCTGGTTCAGAGGCGCTGCTGGGGGGATGTAGTCAAAGAGGGAAGGCAGATATATTTATAATTTGTTCGCTGTACCTTTCCACAAGAGATCAAAAAAAAAAAAAAAGTCTACTATAAATATAAACATAATCCCGTTGACTCCATCTCGTAAATTGCCTCTCCGTCATCATTGGACACGTCTCTGAGTGGACTAAACTACGACTTCACAAGCTCCTTAACCCGTGGTTCGTACCAATTACAGCAGCTCCGGGGTGATACCTTGTCGCTCATATGCAGTGCTACCTGCTTGACCCGCAATAGATCCCACTTAATCCAATCTCCAAGCCACCAACAGCCCTGCATATAGAGGGGTAGGTGGTAGTAGGTGGTAATAGCAACAAAAGACCGGATATACCGGGACCAGAGCCAAACAGGAAGCAACCTGGGAACATTGACCAGCCATTTTGCAGTAGAAACGGAAATTTGGAGGCGATCAATCCTTACATCATTGTCTCATCGACCGCAGTCTCGACTGTGGATCTCCAAGCTTCTCCGCAGGCCAAGCGCCACTCGTATTTGATCGACTGTTATCGTCATCCGCAGCCTAGATTAACCACTGAGACATGCATGCATTTAGGCGTGCAGTTGTCTTACCCAGCCCCAGTATTGCCTCGGGGATCTCGGTTGAGGTGGCAGGCCTTGTCTCACATACTATTTTTGTTGTACCAGCCTGCAGATTGACTTGTCGTTTTCTTCCTCATGCCGCCCATTTCCTGTGGGTCGCGCGGGATATGAGCTGGCTTCGGTCAAAGACATAATTAAACAGTGATTTCGGCCTCCGGCCTCCAAGATACACCGACTTTATATCGCTTGTGCAGTCTTTATTTCTTCCGTATTCCCGGAGTTGAGTGATTTTGTTGCCCACGAACTTTTTGGAAGACAAGATGCGGCATTCAGTGTCTGATCCTGACGTGGACGAGAAGCTTCTTTCCGATGAGGAGGCTACATGGCCCCGAGATAAGAAGGCAAATGAAAGTACATTCAAGAAATGTGCGAAATATTTTCTGTTCTTTGCAGTGGCCGTGTTCACCTGCTTAGTAGGTGTTGTTCTCGGCCGTCAGCAGAACAACTCGGATAAATTCTGCGCTCGACAACTCACACAATACTGTATGTCCTTCAATCACGTCTCCGGCTAATCTCAAGAGACACCGTTATTGACACACACACATAGCTCCCGTAATATCTGAAGTCGGGCTCGAATACCACCAACAGAAGTTCAATGGATCCTTCTTAAAAGAGAATATTTATCGTCAAGAAGCAAGCCCAGAAGTAGATGCTGCATGGGAGGCTCTCGGTGTGAACTGTATGTCCCCAGCCGGCTGTGACTGTATGCAGAATTATCTCCGACTAATAGCCGTGCAGACAGAAGTCTCAGGGTCCCTGCATCAGAAGCCCAGCAGTCCGGCCTAGCTCCCGATCAAGTCAAGATCAACGAGAAGTATGGCGGAGGTTATCCTGCAAATATCGAGGGCCTGCATCACCTGCACTGTCTTGTATGACAACATTAGCCCCGAAACATGGGGAACTATAAATGGAAGTTGGAATACTAACGGATGATGCAGAACCTCTTAAGGCAGTCGCTCTACTACAACTATGATTACTATCATGACCAAGGCCAGGGAGCCTTTGTGAACGATGACTTTATTGTTCGACGCCACGTGTGTATGTATTCATGTCCTGTGAGTTCTGGGATAGTTCGGAATGCTAATTAAATCCACAGCCCATTGCCTCGACATCATACGGCAGCAGCTTATGTGTACAGTGGATATTGGAGTCCTCGGCCAGGTCTGGGTTCACCCGGAAGCCCCCGAGCCATTCGTTGACTTCAACACGGAGCATAAATGCCGTAATTTTGAAGCTATTCGGCAATGGGCCGAACGCAATCAGCTTCCCGAAACAGTGCCTCAGGACTTTTTGCAGCCCCCGAAGATCGAGGACAGAGTGTATAATGAGATTCCGTGACGATGTCATTTTAATGACTGTATATGTATATATATATATATATGTTTTATAAGACCTAATGAAAGGAACGTTTGCCGCCAATGCTCCAGTGGCACTATATGCTGTATAGGAGAATTAATCATGGTAGAATGTTTACGCTCCGTTGATTTAAGCGGTAGCAAGAAATCTAGTAATAATATAAAACCCCGTGTTATATGCCTCGTATCATTGTTCCACCCAGTAAAGATCAACGTTATATTCACATAGAATTAGAAGCCAAAGTAACAAAGTTCGCAAAGGTGCAAATTCACACAACTACGGCGAATACTCTAGGGGCTTAAAGACCACATCTATTTCTTCGGAGGCGATTTAGACGCCAATCATATGGGCAACTTTAAGCGTGGGCTTAGGGCATCCTCCTTGTTATCAACTAAAAGGTTTGTTCTATCAGCAGAAGCAACAATAGTACCAGAGGAGAAGCCCTTTAAGCATTACATGTTGGAAAATCAGCCCTCTGCTTCAGGGTCCTAGCATCGTTAAATGTGACCCCCGTATTTGATTAGCATCTTCTGCAATTGAACGTTCTAGAAGGAATAGATTACATTTGATCATTACCATAGATCATCTAGTTGAGGTTAGCATCCTTGCAATAAGCCGACGGCACCTTCGTTGTTTCGATAATGCAGTCAATATCAGAAAGCCATTTTGCGCAGCGCTACGCAGCCCAGGGATAACGGCACTTTTCCCATACAGATCCAATAAAAAGTCACAGCTTCTACTCTCACATAGGGTCTTTCAATTTGAATGCCTCTCCGGAGAAGGGCACCCCAAGTGAAGCCCTCGTCGGGTCAATCTTGCTTTGCTAGAACTGAATAAAATCGGGTTCGATATCTGGCAGAACCTTAGTGTCTGAAAAAGAAGGGGAAAAAATCAGGGAAACGCGACATACCAATAAGGTCTTTTGGAACGCATAGTAGTACCCCAATGCTCTATGTCGCAATCTTTATCAATATCATCTGAGCCGAATAAAAGAGGTCTACGTAGGTGTCCATTGCAGGAATATCAATCATATCCTTTTCTAGAGCCTGCAATATGCTATCAGTCTATGCTTTGTAGAGAAGTCTCCTGGAAGCTCAAATCCTAAGAGTGGCACCTAAACTATAATGCCATACTTATCTCCAAATGCTGGGCGAAGCTCCTCCAGCAAGGCGATATAGTTCCTTGTATCTTCAGGTAAAAAGGGCCTATCATAAGAGCATTTAAAGGTGGGATCAGCGAATACAAAGCGAATGCTATTACGATATGCCTTCTTTATCTGGAACAGTGTTTCATGTTACGAAAATACTATCAAACCCGTACTCTTCCATGATTTCAACAGTGCACTAAGTAAAATCCTTCCGAGCGTCAATAGGTGAAGCAATTTTTAGGTCGGGAACAAATAGAGGAACGTTCACTCTAACAGCGAGATAGGCCGTAAGAAATGGCTTTTTGGCCTTTAGGCCTGTGAAATCTTTCCAGGTCTGGTTGTCGCCCCCATTCTGTATAATATGTGCAGTGGTAAAATCAAAGTTGGCCTTGTAATAGATGAGATGCTAGAGAATGTCATTCCCCATTCGTTGGCAAACATGAGTGGAAAGCAATGGAAACTCACAGTCCATGGTTTAAGATCAATGCCTGATATTGCGAGATCAAGACATGGCTTTCCATAGGTCGGCGCAGCATAAATCCCAATATAGCGCTCCTGACTAGAAGTTCCTGAGCATGAAGTTAGTCTGTGAGTAAAGGCTGAGCTTCTGTCACGGAGCATATGGCTTACGATTCATTCGATCTTTTGTAGCCACTGTCGGAATTTGATATACAAGGTGGCTGCCCGTCTTCTGCGATGCAGCTGTTAATGGATGGGTGTATTGAAGGACGCAGAGAAGTGGGTACTCACTGCCGCAGTTTTCGTGGGCTTCACATTTGGAGGTGCACACATCCTCTCCGCAGAATTCCTTGCCGAATCCACAATAGCCATCCTTACTGCGGCACATAGTGATGCATGTCCTAGTTTCCGAGCATCTATCTAAGGAAACGGAGAATGTTTGAGCAGCTAGAAATGCCACTAAAAGGCCCTCAAATTGCCACTTAGGGTCATGAAGGGAAACCATCGTGTGTTAAGAAGGCTACAAATGTATTCAACCGCAATGAGATCCTGGGGATATAGCGACACTTATAACAAGCTCCTTAATTGCAGGGGCCGAGGAAAGTACCCAGAGTAGGTTCTTTTACTGTACAGTTCTTTACTATGAGTTCAAAACTTACGACGTTTTTAATTCATATCCGCCGGTCGGGTTCTTCGCCCCTTTTCAGGTCTATGTTAGACGGTAGTAGATCTACCAGATAGGCGGCTAACTCATGGACTGATAAATGGGTATTAGGAGCCATTGTGCGTCCATTCGGGCGTTTTCAGGGCAGCAAGCCTTATAAGATGTCGGTTCAAGGCGAAAGAAGCGTGCGATCAATGCTTCGCTCTTGCCAGGTACCCGGCATCTGAAAACTTAACTTCTCTCCATCGGTGGTACAGGCTGTAGAATCCAAGAATATGTTCTGGGTTATCATCTTGACAGATTTCAGAGAATGGACTTTGACTAAATGCTAGACCTAGAGGCCGATGTATCCCCACAAACTTATGTGACACCTGAGCTATGCCTGCTACTAAAGACATTATCTCTTCTCTCAAAGGGCCCAATGAACGTACACCTCATTAGAGTTCAATTTGAGACCCTTGGACTTGAAACACTATCCAGTCGAGAGCCCGTGGTCATATTATCGTCGGCGAGAGTTAGAATGGCTGATCGGACGTGTGCCCTGAACGAACTCGCGAAATTTATTTTCCCAAGTGGACTCATAGTTCGGCTAACTGCCCGATAGCCCAAGCATATCAGTACATCTTTACAGATCGTCTACGGTGTGTCTTAACTGAGAAAGCTACGAGCAAGGCCGTCGTCGCCTATTGAGTAAGCCACAACCGGTGCTCTCATGGTATTATACTGAAATCATGACATGAAAAGGAATCAATCGGGGCAAAAAGCGATACAAAGCCTCTCAGCTAGCATCAGTAAATTATCAGCACTAAGCTGGGGTTAACAACATTAGTTGGCCATTAGTTGGCATATGACGACTCCATAGACATTATGTCAAAGATATGATATACGCGCCTGATACTGGCAGGAGTTGTTGTCCATGCAAGTCCAGCACTAATAGACCCCTAGCCGATGACCTGATATCAATTTTCATGTTCCCTTGGACCGCTACGAATAAGAGAATCATGCCTAAGACCCAATCTTACCACAAAAGACTGGTCTCAAAGGAACGATCACACCCAAGGAGCAAATGCAGAGGCGTCATTATCAACCAACATGAACACATGACTTCCCTGGCGTATATGAAGTGATAATTGTCTTAATAACAAAAGCACTCATAGCAACACTGTCAATGGTACTTGCTCTTTCCCCTGGACCCGACGTCTCTTCAGCACCTTTATCGTCGTTCCCTTGCCCAGACCAAGCTCACAAAGAGACCATTTAAGTCTGGCTGCATTTCCCGTTAATGCAGCGCCCGCGGAGATAACATTCTTGATGAATTTTGCAGTCCTTAAATGCCTCATCGCTCCCTGCGTCTTCTCTAGCCATCACCTTAAACGGGTCCCGGCACCAGCCACCAAGGCAGATCTGAGGAGGCCAGCACCGTCGTTGGAAATTACATGGTCTTTGATGAGTTTCGAGGCCATTCGGTGTTTCTCCCGCATTGGGATCGCGAGTCAGGAGTTTCGAAGGCAGGCGTGGTATCCTATCGCAGCGTCCGCGACGGCACCAGGAGCCGACGGCGCAATCCACACTAGTCTTGCAGAGAGTATCTGCAAGATACACATAGGGGATCAGGTTTCAATGGTTTTTCCTGGGATTCAAGAACTCACTTTCGGTGGTGTCGTGGGCATCTAGCTCTGCATCGTCCCGGGGGCTCCTGATGCAGTTTCCATTATGACAGTGAAAATTGACGGGGCAGTCTGCATTGTCTGTACATCCACGAACTGCAACCCATGGACATCCTAGTATTTGATGTTGTTTTCTCTCCAGTATTGGGATAGGTAAAATACTCACTGTCGCGTTTTGGCCAGGGTGACACCTGCTCACAAGCGCTGTTATCCACGCCCTGGCAAGGTTGATCAACGGAGAAATCTGTGTTGTCGGGAGAGCTGTTCAGTGCTGGGGAAAAGGCTATTGTGTGAGAGGGTGTGGAGGGCCCACTCACCATCGTTGGCTTGGGAAATCGAACCGGTACCAAGTGAAGCAACCAGGTTCCATAGAAGAAGAAGAATGATTATGTAGAGCCTCATTTCGAGATAGGTTCCTTCTCCTTGAGAAAGTACTTTGTGGGATAGTAGATTAGGGGATGGCCTGAAGAACAGAATGAGGGACGCTAGGGAGAAGAAGGCAGATCACAGGTCGGTGCTGCTTATGAGGAAAGATTTATAGACCAGAAAGGGAGGCTAATGCTGGTTTGCGATGGTCATTCTCCTCCTGATCAATTGCATCAAAGAGCCTGTTGATGGGAATATGCCCGCCAGATGAGAGGAATCTATTCATATCCCTTGTGCGACCGAGCTTTTTGACAGCATGTGGCGTTGGCAATGATCACACGGTTAATTGAGTACGGCGTTTCTGGTTACACTAAATTGCATGGAAGTATAGCAGACTTGATCAAGATGCCTCAAAGTGAAGACATGAGAGTTCTCCGTTTATACCCATCATCGTAGTAATGCTACGTTACTTATCTGTATTCGTGGAGAACTGGCGCAAAGAATGGATAGGCAAGATGTAAAATGACTGTTATTCGTCACCTAGGGCATGGATAGCCCAGAGTCTCACTCATTGGTAGCCTCGGATATGGATGCGGCTCTCTACAGCCTCACTGGTAATCGAACTGCACACACAGCCTCCCGAGTGGGGATACTGGTCAGATGAAGATTCAAGCTAGCCTCCAACTCGCATGCCACGCGGTACCAATCAAACGCCATCTAGTGTATTCTGACCGTTGAAGAATTTTAACAATATATTTAAGCCTTGGGACCCGCTTCTAACCCTCAATCCTGCATTATCCGTGGTACAGAACAAGACTGAATCACAATGTCCGGCAACACGACTACGCCAGCACCCAGCATGGAATTCAATATGGAGGATATAGTGGAACGTATCAAAACCGGAAAAGCTACTCGCATAGTCGTCTTGGCCGGTGCGGGAATCTCTACAGCTGCCGGAGTGCCTGATTTCAGATCACCGGCTACGGGCCTCTATGACAAACTGGCCCCCTTGAAACTTCCCTACCCAGAGGCTATCTTTCACATCAACTATTTCCGACACACTCCCGAGCCATTCTACGCGCTAGCTAGAGCCCGTAATCCCAAAAATCTCAAGCCAACAATTTCCCATGCGTTCCTGGCGCTACTAGCCAAGAAGGGCCTCCTTGATTTCATATTCACTCAGAATATAGATGGCCTCGAGATAGATGCTGGTGTTCCGCCGGAGAAAGTGCTTGCGTGCCATGGGAACTGGAAAAGCCAGCGATGCCACAAGTGCAAGACGCCGTACCCGGACGATCGTATGGCCAAGGCGATTGAGACAGGCCAGGTGCCTTATTGCCTCATCTCGGAATGTGGTGGCGCTGTGAAACCCGATGTCGTCTTTTTTGGGGAGCCCCTACCCGCTGCATTTACTGTGGAGGAGAAAAGGGCGTCCGAGGCAGATTTAATGATTGTCATTGGGACAAGCCTCAAGGTCGCACCGTGTTCGAGACTACCGCGCCAAGTGAAGGACGAAACCCCCCGTGTGCTGGTTAATATGGAGAAGGTAGGGGATTTTGGAAGTCGACCGTCGGATGTGTGCATCCTTGGGGCGTGTGACGACGGGGTACGGCAGCTGGCCGACGCACTAGGTTGGAGAGATGAGTTGGAGAGGCTTTGGGAAGATGCTGTCACTGCGAAGCTCGCAGAGGTGAATCCCGAGGCTGGGAAGACTCTGGATCAATGTATTGAAGAGTTGGCAAATAAGATGGAGGCTTCGGCGAAGATCTCCGATGGGCATAAGAGGATGTTGGAACAGCATTTGGAAGAAAAGTTTGGGAATATCCTCCCCAAGCCTCCCGTCACTTGACCTATATAGGTGAGGTACTATTGATCACTGCCTTTCAGTTGAGATTCCAGTCGTAGTAATTTGAAAAGAGCGTAAATTACGGGAGATAAAGGCTAGTGAGTTTGTTGTTCAAAGAAGCCAGATGAAGAGGTGAATATAGCACAATGATAAGAACAGAATGAATTACTGAGCTCGCTTCTCAACACACTTCCAATGAAATCCTTGCCCAATCAATTTTTAAATAGCTGTTTCATCCGTAGCTTTATCTCTTTTTTAGTTTTCTTTATTCCCATATCTTTCTTATCACGATGCGCAAGGTGCTAACATATACTAGTTGGGGAGATATATATTACCCTTCATGCCCTCCCGTAGATGCATGATCCAGAGGATCGCACCCTTCGTCAGCTTTAAAATGAATATCAATACATTCACGTCCTAGTAAAAGCTTCACCACCTCTTCATGGCCCTCTTGCGCTTCTCGAGCGAGTGGGGTCCAATTTCGATCGCATTTCGTATCAGCTTCAACATTCGGACGATCAAGCAGCAGTTTCACCACATCTTCATGGCCTCCACAGGCGGCCCAGGCAAGTGGGGTGCGTCCAGCTGCATCTCGAAAGTTCGCATCAACGTCCTCCCGCGCCAGGAGCAGTCGGACCACTTCAATATGGCCCTCTTCTGCAGCACGGGACAAAGGTATCCTACCCTGAACATCCACTGGGTCCGTAGTTTTATTGGGGTGCTTAATGAGGAGACTAACAATCTCTGCATAATCCTCTTGGGCATCTCTAGACAAGATTGACCAACCCCGGACATCAATTACGGCTGGATCAGCACCTCTCTCCAGTAACCGTTCCACAATTCCCAGGTATCCATTCCCTGCAGCTTAATTCAATGGTGTGTAATCCCACCTATCCCTAGTATTTCGATCTACATGGCCAGTCGATAGCAATGCTTTCACGGCTGCTTCATGACCCATTCTGGAAGCTAGGGATAGAGGTCTCCAGCCTTCTAGAGTTTTAGACTCCGTGTCAACGCCGCGGTGCACTTTCAAAAGACGTACAACTTCTACATGTTCTCTTCTGGCGGCCCAGGAGAGTGGCGAATGGCCTCTTTCGTCTTGGTTTAAAACAATGGAGTCCTTGGTAAGGAGCAACTTCATTGATCTCTCGTTTCCATACTTTGCGAGTAGATGAAGAATTGTTTCTTGTCAGTCATTTCCAATGAGACGATGGTCACTGGAAAGAAGGGTTGCTATTTCAGGGATGGCCTGTAATGCAAATGACAACTCGTCTGTATTCAGATGTTCTAGTATGAGTTTGATCAGTTCTAAAGGTAGGCATAGTTGAATGAATTCTAAACCAAGAAAGAGAAGAAAAATAATTTTTTTTTTTTGAAAACCAGAGGAAGAAGTATTTCTTTTTTGAATATCCTTACAAGTTTTAAGACCAGCGAGAGATGAATAATGGCCAACGGCAGGTTTTGTTTACAGGAGAAACGAAGGAAGCGGCCGGTTATTGGGGGATTGGGGCTCTGGACTACTTTCGGATTGGGGTGGAGGGTCTTGTTGTCTGATGTCGTCGTTGTCCTTCTCTGTGTAGAAGACTAATGGCTGGTAGTTGGGAGTTTCCTGGCGTTCTTCTGGTGACATGACGTTTGGATCTGAGAGGCATGGAGGGATCTCCGGGGGAGAGGAAAGGATCGGTGTAGCGTTTGTGTGTGAACCAGAGGTCTGGGGCCCGCGGTATATCTCGCCGAGGTCGCGCACGAACTGGAAGGATCCATGTGCATCGCAGACGATGTGATGTAACGGGATGTCGAGTGCAACACCTCCGCAGGCAAACCGCGTATGCTTGATCGCGAGAATGGGATCGCGACAGGGCTCCTTCTATCATCCGATCAAAAGGTGGCAGTAGGGCGTTTCCAGAAGCGGGCAGATTTGGCATCAGGATGCGGCCTGAAGTGGAAGCCGAAGCAATATCATCTAGTCGGGTGCTACACCAGGCTTCTGGAAGCTCTGCTCCGGTGTCTAGATCAATGATCTCTGGGACTTTACCACTCGTGTTGAATTGCAGGTGCCTGTTAGGTGTGGGTAGTAATCAAGAACAAGCGAGACTGCTCGTTGTAGGCATTTGTTGCGATAATTTCACGTTATTTAGAAGTAACATGTCTACTCGTGGGATTGTTTTTATAGACGAACACAACCTGAATAGGTACGGTGGGAAACACTAAATAGTTCGCTGGACCAAGATTGAAAGGCGATCCCAGTGCGGCCGTTGCGCCGTTGTTAGCGCATTGCACGGAGTGCGACACCGTGACATGAACTTGGTCCAACGCAGTCGCTGTCTTCACGGCCATGAATGTATAGAGACTCAAAATCGAAAGCACGGGAAAGCCTGTGGTTAGAAAGGAGTGTTCTGATCAGGTGATTTAGGGACATGCGAGAGAGAAAAGAGAGATCTTTAAAGAGATACTCGATCAGACTTCACGCTTTTTATGATCTTTCTTCCCAACGAATGTCTCAGTAGATAATCGTTGGTTCAGATGGGCTTCGGGCGGATGAGAAACCCACCTAAGAATTCCAATTTATGCAGCATATCTTTCGCGATACACCAACCAACGCTTGAGCTTCGTCTGAAGGGCTTTAGTGTAGATCCAAATCAACGCTATGCCTATAGGAAAACAGATGAGGAAGAGGACGCATAGCTGTGTTTCCTGCATGTAGTCCTTTTACAACCGTTAGCTGTATATGGATTCAAAATCCTAATGACATGGTGCAGCTAGGAGGCGGAAGGTTCGCTGTTATTTTCTCTCCAAATAATTCAGAGAATACATTTACTGCACACGACGGAGATCGATGCGTCCCACAGGGCTCGGACGAATCTTCCTCTAACTAGAAGCCTCATGATTGGGCTTCCCTATTCGCTTCCGAGAATCTTTGCGACTTATACATTCTCCGTCTAGACGAGACTTCGCCCATCCATCTTCACGCTCGGCACCTCGCTGTGTTGACTGGACGTGTGATTGACTGCTTGTAGACTACTAAAGGCCAGCCCTCTCTTCAGTTATCATAACAGATGAGTAGATCGACGAAGTTACCGCACAGCTTCCACCAGGACACCTAGACCTAGACCAGATGTCTTTATGTCAGAATGTCAATGAGAAGCACGCCCGACTATACCGGCTGGTCAATATACATCAGCTTAAGGCGCACCTATACTTGCCCTTTTTCTTGCTCTCGTCGGGTAGTAGAGGGCAGAGGCATGGTCGAGACTGTTACGTGAAGAGCGCGCGGGCGCTCCTAGAAGCGTACCTATATTTCTACGAGAGCGACCCCGCCACGGCCCGAATAAGCAATAGCGTGAAGCTCTCTGGGTTCTCAGCACTTACTGCTGCTGTTATCGTTTTCCTCCGTTTGCTCGGAAGAGACACTGCACGGGAGAAAATTTTGAAACGGAATCCGACCTGGTATGGTCAGTCTCTCATCCATCGGACTATATCTGCGCTCAATGACCGCTCAGAAGGTCAACCCGGTTCACTGCCTGGTCAGTGTCACACCGCGCTGAACGAGCTGGTGCGAATCAGTCAATCGTTAGAAAGAGGGATTAGCCGACAGATTGTCATGCCATATTTTGGTATCGTGACAATTGACCGTAAATGCGACAATGGCCTTCAGGCCCCGGATAGTCTTTGGCAAGAAAGACTGACCGAGTCGACTACGGAGCTATTACACAAGTGAGGATATGCATGCCCTCCCTGACTTGTGTGATGATCTAACCTTTTCCATATTTAGGTCCGTGGGCGACTCCCTATCCAACATATTTCGAGTGAGCTAGTCAGATTGATACAGGCTTTGATTGATAACTGTGCTGGGCTGTCTAGTAATTATATTCTTTCCATTCATTCTTCATACATTGTCTAATAAAGGTAGTGGGTCTTCGTGGTGCATGTGCTGAAGAGTCTAAATATCCACGGCTGGCGCGGATCCACTTTATATTAATAATGGAAATCCTATTAACTAATCAGCCGGAATCGGCGCGGATTTAAATTGACTCCTAAGCTAATCCGATGGAGTAAAAAAAAAAAAAGAAAGGAAGAAAATACGAGTTCCGTAGATTGAACTATTGGCCTGAATCCGAGATATTGATAGCGTGATTCGAGGAAGAAGTGATAAACCCCCACACAAAGAAAGATAGATTGATTAAGACATCCTATCCCTAACGAACTCGTGTTTTATCTCATTCCCAGAGAACAGAGAGTAAGGGTCTTCTCCTTGCGGCTGAAGAAAAAGCAATCAGGGCTGTGGCTGACCTGAAAGGAATTCTCTCTCTCTCTCTGACTGGTCCATTTCCAATATTAATTGCTCATAACTAGCCTCGATTTCAGCTTAACCTCGAGCTTTGACTCCATATGAAGTGCACTGACCAGGTTTCGGCTTGGATTTGCTGTTAATCCCGCTTAAGCCCCAGACTTCTTATATTTTGAGACAAGAAGCTGGCAAATTCGAGATCCAAACCAGAAACTTCCTAATCCCAGTCCGATCGATTATCTAGGCTATGGCAAGTGAGGATCAGCGGCCATGGGGCTACAAATGGCGGTCATCTAAAGGCTTTATAACCTCAACTATCATCATCGCCTTGTATACTGGTATTTCTCATAAGAATCGTAACCCCGCTAGTGTCCATCATACTAATACCCCCACGTCAGAGACCTTCCTTTATGGCTTTGTGGTTCCCATATTAGGGTACATGCTTGAGGCTCGCCTTCGCATGGACCCATCGAAAACTCAACGGATGACCACTGCCGTACTGACCGTTCATGGCTTCGTATCTCTCGTCTCCGCGCCCATCATCGCTCATTTTGCCGACCAAACGCCCAATCGAAAGGCTCCGCTGCTGATGGCTCTCGCGGGATGTATCATAGGCACTCTGCTGGTAGCCTCCACTTTCTCCAGTTCGTAACCCGTCCGATTTACTATCAGATAAATTACCCCCGAACTCACAATCACGCAGTCGAGACGCTTTTTATTGGTCGTGTTTTGCAGGCAATAGCCGGTAGCGCCGCCTGGATTGTCGGTCTTGCGACTTTGAGCGAGAATGTAGGCCTAGAGAATATGGGAAAGGTGCTAGGGCTGTCTATGACCTTCGTGACAGCCGGCCAAATCAGTGGCCCTATTGTTGGTGGTACTCTTCTAGAACTGGTCGGGTATTGGCCAACATGGAGTGCTCCTATGATAGCCCTTTTTCTGGACATGATCGCCCGTCGACTCATGATCGAAAGGGGAGTGGTCGACTCGTCATCGCCCTTATCCTCTAAATCAATTGCTCCTAGTGATCCTGAGGACCGCGAAAGGGCGCCGCTGCTTCCACCATTGTCCGACAATAACCAGTCCGGGGAGGTCAATGGAGCCCCTGCAGAAACCCAGCAGATAGACTCACCGGGCTCCTTTTACCGTACGATGCTCAGCGATGCTCGCGTCGTAGCCAGCGTCGCAAACGTACTTATTTTCTCGACTGTCATATCCGCTTTCGACGCTACTCTCCCCTTGCATCTGCGCGATGTCTTCCACTGGAACACCCTCTCGGTGGGTCTCATCTTTCTTTCTCTCCAGGTTCCGTCGATGCTTCTTGGTCCTGTAATCGGCTGGTTTCGCGACCGAGCCGGCGTCCGATATCCTGCCACGATAGGCTGGTTGCTCATGGCCCCGCTCCTGTGGTTCTTGGGTGTTCCGGGCGAGGAGCGTTTCCCTTGGGCCAGTCCGGAGACCAATGGCGAAACTATGTTTGTCGTTGGCTTGGTAGGTATCGGTATCGTGATCACCTTGGTGCGTGGTGCGGGCACGGTACAGTTAGTTGGTGAGTCCCAGCCTTACTCTCCTTCTCCCCTCTGCTCTCACCGTATATATATTCATTCTCATAATTCGTGTTATTAGCCGTCACCAAAGACATGGAAACTAAGAATCCCAATATATTCGGAGAGTTCGGGGGTAGTAACCGGATATTTTCCATGACCGAAGTGGCATTTAGTCTGGGATCAATGTTGGGTCCATTGATTTCGGGTACTCTGTCCGAAGCTGTTGGCTACTTTTATATGAATATCGTCCTGGGTAAGTTGGTAATTACTATTGGGTTCCGTCGTCTGCTAACGTGTCCCTCAGGCTCAATCTGTCTGCTCGTGGCGTTATCGTGCTTTTTATACTTCCGAGTCTAGACAGGGAACAGAACTTTCACTTCGATGAAGATATTGCTTTTAGTTGGTCAAGGATTTTTACGAAAAGTTTTGTGGCGTTTAATTTGGTTAACAGGCATGTGTACAATCTAAAGACCAGATTGGACATGATGGCTAAAGCATAATTTTGGGCGAGAGAAGGCCACTAACCTATGCATATAGCTTTTTATCGAGCATATGAAACATATAAAGTGGATATGATTTGAAAACTAGTGACTAGGTTCCAACTCTCGTATTCTCTGATCTATCTTTTAACATCTGTCCACAAGGATCATGGAGTCCCAAGCTCTGTATCTGTGGTGAGCCTTACAATAATACTAGTCATAATGGCGATAATTTACTTGGTATAACTATTTAGCCTCTGAGGAATCTGGCGCGCACAATATTGTCTCCTAGATACTACACTGTTTTGGAAGCAAAAGCGCAGGCCCAAACAGGAAGACCACGGCATCGATGCCTCTGGCAGGACTTTTGAACATTTTCTTGATGATATATGGAACTTCTGCGATTCCTATTAATAGCCAACATTTTATCGCTTACCCTTCTATTAAATCTAATACTAGATACGTATGACGACTGCCCGATCCACAGAAGCTTTGCATTTGCTGATCAACGAGGAAAAGCGTGGGCTCCGAAGTCTCATGCGCTCTAGGGCTTGTTCCCAGCTCGGCATTCGTTTCTCTCAGGCTACATGCCGTAGGATCAATGCCCTGATCCCCCTATCAAGCATTGACTCAGAACCCACGGACAAGACGCTTCCAAGGATGGAACTCAGGCTATCAGCGAGCTGTCCTACTATTCGGTGAGGGAGGAAATCATTGGTGCTTTCCAGCGTCGGATGAAGGTCGTCACCGTTTTGTTCGAACAAGACCCACATCCGCGTAGTCCGCAAGTCGGGGTACCCTAGGGAATATCGACTGGCGCGACAGGCGAGGTCATTCGCACAGACTTCAAGGTTACCCCTAGAACCGACGTGATCGACCACAGACTCCCGGCCGATTGTGCCAGAATGAAGGATAGAGAGGGAAACTCGCAAAATTGAAGACCAAATGAAGGTATCCATCCATAGAGTAGTCACAGCAACGGTATCAACTTAGAATAATTCGATAATACGAAAACATATAGCGATCTATAAACGCTAAAATACTGGCAGACAGCTTGGCCAGCTACTAGACTGCATAAGCCAGTTAGATTTACCATCTCCCACCTTATCATCAACCTCAAGATCCCTGTGTAGTATGTCCAGAACCAAAATTCAGAAACCACAGTCGCAGCCCAAGATAGATCCACTTGATACCTACACAAATATCCACCCGTCTACTCCCTACTCATTCATTGTTTCGATGGCCAATTCGTCATTGTCCAGCCTTTCAAGAGAATAACCACTAGCATTGGGTACTTTGAGCGGTTATTATCATAGTCTTTAGGGACAGCAGCGACTGAAGCAACTAGGCAGCAGAAAAATATAACAATTGCTGAGTGAGTCCTCATTGTGGCAAAGGATTCTTTTCAGTGCGGTGAGACGTTCTTTTGAAGAGATAGATGCACGAGAGAGGCCCGAGGGGACGAAAGAATTATGAAGCATATTTGCGAGTAAACAATGACCAAGACGAAGGAAGGGTGTATACACACCATATTTATAGCCCTAGCCAGAGCATAAATGAATAATGAAAGGTAGGATCTGAGCTTGCATCCAGCTGCAGCTTCATGGAACAGAGGTTTGAGCAGTTTTTGATAGGGCCAGGGTCGCTAGGCGAATGATTCTCAAAGAGCTTTTGTACTGTCAGCTTCTTTGACCACATGATATAGCCAGCAGACAGGGCTGATATACAAGAGCTGTTTTCAAGTTACTTCCAGGCTTTGTTGGTAAATAATTATAGATACAGCCATTTATGCTTTGAGCAGCTAGCCAATGAATATGCACATCTCTGATGACTATGCACTCGATTCACCAAGATCATGTCTTGTAGCTACTTCACTTTGAACATCATATGCTGGATAATAATTGAACGCACCCGATCTAGCTGGAGGCTGTACTCTTTGTTTAGATCATTATTATTAGGAACACCATGAACATTTCGGAAGAACGTTCAATCCCCTTTTCTCTGCAGGCGCTGTGCTTTATATCTACTAATCCTATAGCAAAGAATAGCATCCAGTCCAGAAAAAGTGAAATGTTCTTCACTGTTTCCGGGACTCTCGAAGAATCCTTGCGATCTCAGTATTCCCTTCACCTGAGGCAAGCGTTGCACCTCGCCTACACTGTCTGTAAAGCTCCTCATTGTCCAGATGAAGATGTAACAACAGAGCCAATATATCCAATCTTCCATGTTCGGATGCTCTCGGGGCAGCAAACATCTGCTCCTTGTTTTAAGAGCAGCAAGACAACTCAAACATCTCCGGAGATTGCAGCAGCTTGGAGCGCTGTTGTACCGCGTATTGGGGCAGCTGCAGCGTTGGCACCAGCACCATGCTCAAGAAAATATTCGGTTATCTCTAAATTGTTGTGCAATATGGCATATTGCAATGCTGTCTCTTCCTTCATTTGGCGCTGGTGGAGCATTTATATCTGCAGAATTTTGTACAAGAAGCTTGACGATTGCAAGGCTGTCAACACAGCAGGCAATCTGAAGTGCTGTTGTGCAACCGACAGCTGCGGGTGCGTTGACATCAGCGCCGTAGGCTAACGGCGGGCGAGCAATTTCAGTGTCTTCTGTGCAAACTGCTGACAACAATGTGCTATGGAAGTACCCTGTCCTGAACTGACGGCTGCCTGAAGTTCCTGTCTCCAAAACCAGCCTAAGCAAAGTATACTGTTTATGTCTTATAGCAAAGCCTAGGAAGTCGCTTCTGCCCTGCATGATGTCTTGCGGGGTGCCCAGTTTGTAGAAGGATTTCAATAACCTCCCAGTTCTTGCCAAGTAGGTACCAAGCCTCCAGTGCAAAATGGCGTACTCTACTGGTCGGACGGAAGCGAGCGCCGTACTCGAACAAAAGTTTCATGAGTACAGTATTCTTGACCTTGGTAGCTGCTTCAAGTGCGTCTAGCCCATTTACTACTGCCCCAGGCGCGTTTGGGTCCGCACCACTAGCAAGAAGGTATTTCACAATTTCCAGCTCTTATTTCAAAATTGCCGCCTGCAGCGCTGTATGTCCGCCGTCAAATGCAGGTGGATAATTGATTTCCGCCCCGTAGAAGACTAATAGGTTGATAATGTCCTAATGTCTCTGCCAACTGGCCTCCTGCAAAGACGTATGCAATGACTTCATAAAGGCTCCAACATTAACGTTTGCTCCGTTGCTTATCAGGAAGTGAACAGCCTCTAGATTGCCACAGATGATTGCTTCATGCTGTGCCGTGTTACCATATTGGGGTACATACGGCTTCATGGCAGCGTCGGTCCTCATTAACAGTTCCATCATACTGACAATGCGCGTTGAATTATCAACCTGAAACTGTGGGCCAGAGCCTATCTCGTCAGTCTTTCCATCTACTATGGTGCTTGCAGCGCGGTGTTCCTTTCCACAGGCGCCAGGGGTCCGTTGACATCTGCTCCGTTTCTGACCAGCTTCTTGCCGTCCGGATTTATCCCCGCCTCTAGTCGCATTTCGGCGATCTCATAATGGCACTTTCTGACCGCTATATCGAGTGCTGTTCGCCACGCCTTGGAACTGCGCAGGTTAGGACCTACACCAAATTCAAGTAATAGTTCCACAATTCTATGATCGCCGTTGGAGTAGGCGGCCATTAATGCGGTTGGGTCACTGCTGCTAAGACGATTCGGGTCAAAACCGGCTTCTAGTAGTATCCGTACGATATTGTCATTTCCATTGCAGATCGCCACGTATAGTGTCGAAGTACCGGTAATTGCCTTACTGAGACTTTCTGGCGGGATGCATTACAAGCACACGAACGATATCTTCATATCCTGCAGCGCAAACTAGGAGGTGAAATCCAAAGATGAAGAGGGGAGAGTTGGGCTTTTTAAAGAGTCCGTAAAGTGTTCGAAAATCTTGCATTTTTACCAGCAGCCGAAGGAGCTTGGTCAAAGTTTCCGTATCTATGTGGTTGTTAGAAGCTTGGTAGACACAGTCCTCCATCTTGCACAGCAACGTGCCCCTTGGAACATGGAGGGTCGTATCATCCCAGTGATCCTTGAGTTTAGGAATGTAGAAGAGCTTCCTTAAAGACCTTGGGTGAGATTGTACGATGTCTATGTGTCCTTTTCTAAAGGCTGAGGGAGCTTTTAGGCGTCGATACAGTCGCAGACGCATGGGGTGATCCGACCAGGAGAACCCTTTAAATGTTATTAGCTGTCCTTGGATAATCGTCCGTTTCAGACGCGGATAGCGTACAAAACTCTAGAAAGGAAGATTGGAATTAAAAGAACGGCAATTCAGGGATTTCAAGGGTACATAAATCAGCAGTCAAAGGGGACGGGGTTGGGACGGTTACCCCATCTGGAGTCGCTGGTCCTTTTACCGAGCCCATAAAGGCGGATGTCAGCAGCCGCGTTCCATTTTCATTAGCTCAAATAACAAACCGGGCAGTAGAAGATGCTGAAAACTTGCCGCAAAACGGCGTGCTTCCTCTCTCTTCCACCCTTTACTGCTGAAGACTCCTCAATTGATCCTGATCTTGGACTCTTTCTCCTCCAGCTCACTCTTGCGTCTCTTGCATGCTACATATTCGTATTGCTTTTGGTTGGGGTGCTTTGAAACATTCCATTTCTTCAGCTGATAAGGGTGTTGGGACTTCCTTTAACTATAATAGTAGTTGTAGAGAAACGAAGATTCGCAACTCACGTCTTTTTAAAATTATAGTCCCGCTCCATGATGGGCATAACATCCTTCAGATCTCTAGACTGGTACTGGTCTATGATGATGCCTCTGTATTGGGTTCATTCGGACATGTTGTTCCGCTGAGAGAACATGATGGAAGTCAATCTTCTAATCTCACGGGACTGTCACGCTGAAGTGTTTTGTTTAAGGAGCAAGACGAAGATGAGGTGGATTTTTTATAATCTCGCCTTCTTCTATTGATGTAAGTGCCTCCGGGAGCTACCTCAGATGAAAATCAGAAATAATCTACGTGGTCAATTTTTTAACGTAACTATATAACATGAAGTCACGAAGCATGTTTCTGTTGCACTTTCTAGGGTACTTCTTGAACCTGGACTTCAAATCAACCATTCTCCGATCCCAAGGATAGCAGGAATGGACTTGGCCGAGGCAGTTAGGGTTGGCCCCGCTTGTGATGCCCGTCTTAGCCGATCAATTGGCTAATGGATTCTCCAGAGTCCCCCACTTCATGTCTTCCGACTGCAACATATAAAACCTTAAAAAAACCACTGCAGGCTGGCTCTCAATACATTCGATGGTACCTTTACAATCACTGTTTCCCAGGATGTCCGGAAATCTCACATTCCCCTCTCCACCAGCAGTGTACCTCCTCTTGGGGTCACTACCCTTACTGGTTCTCTCAGAGTCCATAACTAGATCCCACACTGGCACGGCATTGTTCAAGATGCTTTCCTCGGTAGCCTTCATTAGCGGTCCAATATTCCTAACTACCACGGAATGGTCCCCCGTTCAGTCTCTCATTACTACCGGCCTTCTTTTCTCTCTAGCCGGTGACTACTTCCTGATCCCCTCCCGGAGCGAATTCCACAACATGGACTCCAATCCCTCGGAAGAAAAGAGAATCTCCATCTCCTTCCAGCTCGGTGTCGTTGCCTTTGCAGCAGCTCATATAGCCTATATCCTAGCCTTCTTTCAGGATACCCATACAGTCTCATGGGAAAGCTTCGCCACGACCTTCATAGCAACCATGGCAATCGCAAAATGGCTTGGTGTAATCTACCCACCGCCACATGCCTCCTCTCGAAGTAATATGCTCGATCTCACCATTCCCGGGGACATGAAGCCGTTGGTCCTGATCTATGCGACCATCATCAGTTTCATGTTTGCTACTGCTGTTTCCACGACCCCGTTGGATGTTTCGACACGCTGGCAGTATCAGCGTGTCTTCGGGGCGGGGATGTTTGTCGCTAGTGATGTTTACGTTGCGAAAGATGCGTTCAAGAAGACTCCTGGGAAACGGGGTTGGGTCCAGAGTGCGTTTGGGTATGGGCTGTATTTTTGGGGGCAGATGGTTATCGCGGGGTTGGTGGAGGGGTGACGGGTTTGTTGGGTGTGGGACGGAGTGCTCTATGGTCTGGTAGGGTAGGGATGGGATCTAGTTGTTTTGTAGGGTAGCTTGTTGGTGTCTAGAACCCTATTCATAGGAATACTAGACTGCCGCTATTCAATAGTAGACGAAGGTCAAGGATTTGTCGATCAATAACAGTCACAGTACGCCAAATGGTTAGCCAGAAATTGCTATCATTGAAGCTTCTACTACCGTGCTCCCGATGACCTGGACATGGAGACAACCAGATTTCACGCACCCTGATAACTCCAATGAGACCATATTAGAAAACCCAGTGTGCACAGCGCTTAGGGAGGCTATTGATGGAAGCTCTATCGAGGAACAAGGGTGTGAGCTCTTGACTTTCGCAAAATGGCCCTAGTGTAGGAGATGATAATCATGCCGATTGACAGTACTAATTGGGTGGGATGAAGTGAGGGTTCCACCCGGCCAAGGCTAATGAGATCTTACCCTTTCTCCATTTAGGCATCATTAGTTGAAGCCTAACGCCGACTCCTTACTTCATATATTATGCCGGAACATACCAGAATTTTACTCCAACAAAATCGCTGCCGAAATGGACGAAAAGACCTGGATGAGTCAATAGTTAGCCCTTGCTTCGTCCGATCTAGTTGGATAGCAAATCGGTTTATGGAGCGAGGTTGGATTCCGTTCCGATGTAACATCGTTTATCCCCTGGGAAGCAAGAGCCATTAAAATCACCTAATTAGTGCAATTTAGAGTATTTATGGTTGTCTTCAGCCTCTTGGGGCATCCCTATAGTTCCTACAGATTTGTTGTATGCAATTTTATCTCTACCCTTCATTTGTGTTCGTGTCTTTTCTTCCTAGGTTCAGAACATACGATTTGTACCGTACTTTATTAAACCTAATGATGCGCGCCCTTCGTTTGGTTGGCGCATGGCCTACTGCTTGCAGCATTGCCCTAGTGCAAGCCAACAACTATATTGAAACGGATGAACCAAATGTCACTGCAGTACTAGGAGGCTATGGGATCGATGTGTCTAGTCTACCTGTTCTGACGAACCTGCCCGAACAGTCGACGAGTTCGTCCTGTTCAGCGGCTGTGAGTATCCGTCCGTTGTGTTCTCTTAGACTTATAGTTTGACGCGGTAGCAGTGCCAAAGCCTCCACTCCCTCCATGGCTCTGACAGAGTTCTGATCCAGGACACTGCCACCCACGCCGACTTCAAGGGCTCCTTCTGGTCCAATCAGCAGGCGGAAGTCCAGCCTTACTGCATTTTTAAGCCTGCCGTTAACACGGATGTTGCCGTTGCTGTGCTGCTATCACGGTTGACCGGCTGTCCGTTTGCGGCTAAAGGTGGAGGCCACGTGCCCTTCAGAGGCGCGTCTAATAGCCCTGGTGGGATCACCATCTCGTTCGCAAATATGAACGATGTAAGCCTGAGCGAGGATCGTTCAGTCGCATCCATCGGTCCAGGGAACGTTTGGGGCCGAGTTTATGGGATTCTAGAGCCGTACGGGCTAGCCGTTATCGGCGGTCGGGAGACCAGCATCGGTGTGGGAGGTTTGGTCACTGGTGGAGGCATTTCCTTTTACTCCAACCAATATGGTTTGGCTTTGGACAATGTGGAGAGTTTCGAGGTAAGTCTTCTTCTTTACTTAGCTCTTTTCAAGTGATCGGCGCACTTACAATGTATAGGTCGTGATAGCGAGTGGCCATATTGTGACCGCCAGCGCAACTCACTACCCCGACCTATACTGGGCTCTCCGCGGTGGAGGCAACAACTTCGGTCTCATTACTAGGTTCAACCTGTATACCATCCCAAGTTCGACGATGCGCCGTAGTAGGCGTGTCTATATGGAGACTCAGATCCCCGACGTCGCCAATGCTTTCGCAAGCTTTGCCCGAGCGGGCCCATCTGATGGTAACGCCCAGCAGATCGTGGTATTTGGTCGCTCGGAAGGAAAGAATTTTGTACAAGCAGAGCTCACCTACCTCATCGATGTGGCAGACCCAGCCAGCTTCAGGCCGTATAAAACCATCCCCGCAGTCTCTGACACCACTGAGTCCATCAACCTTGTGCAGTATTCCGAAAAGATCGAAGCTATTGATACGCACAGTGGGCACCGCAACGTGTTTTGGACAATTACGGTGCTGCTAGATGAGTCTTTCGCGAGCTGGGCAGCTCAATATTTCTTAGAGATCCTGTCGCAGGTGGCAAACGTCTCAGGTGTGAGCCCCTCGGTGGTTTACCAGACACTAACGGAACCAATGCTAGCGAACATGACCAAGTATGGAGGCAATGCGTTAGGTCTGGATAACACCCAGGGCCCGTTGCATGTTTTTAATGTGGATTTCGCATGGGACAACGCCGCGGACGATGAGACTATCTACGCTTTTATTCACGGTTACTGCAACACCGTCATCGGCGAAGCCAAGAAGCGTGGAATCGCCCATGATTTTATTTTTATGAATTACGCTAGTCAGTTCCAGGATGTCATTGCTAGCTATGGAGCGGATAGTAATGCTCGTCTGAAAAAAGTCGCATCCACATACGATCCTCATGGCGTTTACCAGACGCTGCAGCCAGGGCACTTTAAGTTGAAAGGCGCACCTGTGGTATATTGACCTCAACTACTTTTTTCCGTCCCATATAACTCAAAGTAATAAACTATCCTTAGTAGAATGGTTGCATACATGAACACATGCTATTTCCCAGGACTTCCTACTCGTAAGACATAGTCAAGACGTCGTCGAACCGAATAGCTGACTGGGGATATATCTTCGGCATGCTTAGTTCTATCTTGAATGTGAACTGCGGACTGTCTAAACCGGGTATTCATTTTTCTCAAAGTCATGTTGCGACCCGCTGTAACTCGATATTTCCGCTATAATCGCAAAAGAAGGCGAGTTTTTAATCAGTATGGCTGTTGTGATCCTTCCCAAGGATCCTGCCAAAGAGCTTTTCGCTCGATTATTCGGCAGACGAATACTTCTCCTCTCATCAACGTATGAGCCTATCCCGAGATGACTTTTGCAGCAACTTTGTACTACCAAGTAATCAAATAACATTTCACCAATCTCTGAAACAGAGTTCTCGTAGCAGTCATCTACCTGCCTCTTTCGCCGTAATCCACATAGTCTCTGCTGTGGTCAAGACACCATCACTACTATTTACTATCTCTGCCTCCATGAACCGCTTTCTCCCTTCTCGTCTACTCAACCATGATCGAACAAGAATATCGCTCGGGGTAGTCACCGGCGACTGATAAGATATTGACATTTTTTGCAGTATAATTCATGTGCCTTGACCCAGGTTGACAGGTACCATGCTGGTGTAGCAGAATCAGGAATCACATGACTTCATCGAATATAACACCCTGAAAACCACCGTGAACAATCGAAGGGTGTGCTTCTAGATCCCGTCCGAGGGAAATCAAACAAACCACGTCTAGTAGAACACCCCGCTCTGCTGGGCCAAGGCTCGTTAGATGGTTTTCGAAACGTAGGGAAGAGCCAGCCTTTCTCGCATTTTTTAACCGAAGCGACAGAACGCGGCGTATAGTTGTCTCGGTATGGACAAACTGACTAAAAAGTCGATTTCTCCCGTATTCTCATTCAGGTAACGGGGAAAGAATGGGGACAGTCTCTTAATTCCCGCCATTAATAATCCTGCGAGTCCTATCTATCGAGGTAAAGTATCCTACGGTCTTCTGAGGAGGCTCATGCTTTTTGAAGAAGCTCTGGAGAAAGTCCGATCTATCTGTCTCACGCTTTGTCGTGATAGAGCTAGAGAAGTAACGGGGGGCCTTGCATACCCGTGGAATCTGTGGGTGGAAAGGGACGAGATACTTGAGCATTATCGGTTGAAAGTGTGATCTATAGTTTTCCCTCTGGCTCTATTTCGCTCCTTGAGACCTCGCGCATATGGGTCAAAGGCAACGGCCCAAGGTCTGTACCTGATCTAAGTTGATTAATCTATCAAAACACCCAAAACTGGATATTTCCCGGCAGTCTCAATGTGATTTAGAGGCGTACAAGCGCCTAGCCCCGCAACCTAGCCAAGTCACTCATTCTTGGCAGCCAATCTTTCTCCAAATGCCGAGGAATTTATCCCTACAGTCTACTACAGCCACAGGTTGGACGAAGTAAAGATCGCGGAAATAGGGCTTGTAGTCCGAAACTCCGTTTGAACAGCTACTAATACCTTTCTCGTTCGTTCGTGAGCACATGTTTCTCGCGCCACGTCCACTTATCTCTTCCTCGTTGGATATGGGCGTACAATTCCATCTGAGTGATCCCTTCTTCCATTGTATGCACTTCCATCGAAACATTCCAGGTGCGGGGCTTGCACGCCCTATGACAGCTGCCGAGATATGCTTCGGTTGACATCCCTGCTTGAGGATGGATTCAAGAGATATAAGGACTGTTGAGTCACCATAGAGGGCAAGATAGGCTCAAGACGCTATGGGATCAAGTTTGTACAATCGCATGCAGCATGGCTACCAAAAGGTTCTCTTACCGCATTGTTGGCTTTTAGGCCAATCTACCGGGAGTGTGTTGTCCCAAGCCATCTTCCCATAGTTTCAGATATTGTGGGCCTAAGCTTGTATGGGTTCCATGTCCTAACAGCTTTCAGTTATGCAGCGCGCCATCCCCGAGACGAAACCCCTTTTTACCTACAGCCACACGGATCCCGAATGGGCCAACCGCAAGCGAACTCCCCAGGAGGTCGTGTCGCTGATAGATGAAGCGGGAATCTCGCACATTTGCTTGTCTGCATGGCACCGACCGGGATCCGCCATCTTCTCCAACGAGGAAGGGGTCAAATATACACGGGCATTTCCGGATCACATCTCCGGCCGAGGCTCCGTCGATCTACATGACCCAGTCAATGCAGTTAAAGAGCTGAAATATTACGTGAAGGTAGAAAATTTCAAAGGACTGCGAATTGTGCCCTGTCCGTGAAATCTCCCACCTACTGATCCTCATTACTGGCCTCTCTACGTCAAGTGCATTGAGCTCGACATTCCCCTCCTAACATAGATGAACCACACGTGTCCTCTATGTCCCAGTGAAGTTGGTGAAGTTGGTCGCCCAGTCCCATACATCGACACTATCGCTCTGAAGTTTCCTGAGCTGAAAATTATATGCGGCTATGTCGGATGGCCGTGGGCTGCGGAGACGGTCAGCGTGGCTTGGAAGCACAAAAATGCGTACATTGATACCAGCGTGTAGTCTCCGAAGTATTATGCGCCGGAATTTCTTCAGTTCGCCCACACGACTGGGCGGCGAAAGGTTATGTTCGGGACGAATTTCCCCCAGCTTGGATGGAAGGCTTGCGTTGATAATGTCCAGACTCCCCTGGTGGACAAGGGCGTCCTTACACACACCGTTGTCGCGGATTCATGGGTGCGAATGTGACCAGAGCGTTGAAGCTGCCCGTCTCAGATTGGCAGGTACCGAAATTTGTGTTGTAGGTATTCCATCGTAGTCCTAGTTTCGCACTAAATACTATGTCGATTAACTATAAACACCTCTTACAAACCCTTAGACACATATGTCTATTCTATCCACTTGTAGAATAACAACACAGACGATCACATAACTAAGCCACCAAAGAACTACCCCGGCCTACTCAGTCCGTCTACCATCCTCCTTAGCCAAATCATCCACAACCTCCCGAAACTCATCCAACTCCCGCTTAGAAATAGGATACGTATACTCAATTGAAGGAAACCCCTTACTCTTCACATCCCGCCTATACGCCTCAATCCCCCTCAACGCCTCCCCCCAAACATCCGCATAAGTCTTCACAAACTTTGGCATAAACCTCCCAACCGGAAAATTCCCCACCATATCAACCTGCACCAAGACCTGCCCCGAACACCCACTCCCGGACCCAATCCCAATCGTCGGCACGCGCAACCTCTCCGTAACAAGAGCAGCAACCTCCGCCGGCACCGCCTCAATGAGAACCATAAACGCCCCAGCCTCCTGCACGGCACGCGCATCTCGCAGAAGTTTAACTGCGCCCGACGCAGACTTCGCCTGGACCCTGAACCCACCAATCGAATGCTGCCGTTGCGGTGTAAGCCCGATATGCGACAAGACGGGGATCCCAGCCTGGGTGATTCGGCGGATGGTAGGAGCCATTTCGGCTCCGCCTTCTAGCTTTACGGCCTTCATGCCGCCTTCTTTGACAATGCGGAGGGCGGATTGGAGGGCCTGTTCGGGGGAGAGTTCGTAGGAGCCCATTGGGAGGTCTGCAATCTAGTTGGATGTCATGGGTATTAGGATTGTGTTGTTTTGTGAGTAGATTGTGAGATAGAGGATAGAGGGACGAACCGTGAAGGCATTTCTCACGGCCCGGGATACGCTCCGAC
Source organism: Aspergillus alliaceus (assembly GCF_009176365.1). Lineage (NCBI taxonomy): Eukaryota > Fungi > Ascomycota > Eurotiomycetes > Eurotiales > Aspergillaceae > Aspergillus > Aspergillus alliaceus. The sequence goes on from NW_022474736.1 coordinate 80,234, forward strand.
AGTGTACAAGCATCTCTTCCATTGTCACTTCGTTTGTGTCTTCCATTCCCAGCGCAACCATTGCCAGGCTGTCGCCGACGATGACCACGTCCATGCCTGCGGTGTCGGCTACGTGGGCGCTGGGGAAGTCGTGTGCTGTCAGGACGGCAATTGGCTCACCTTTCTTGTAGAGGTTTTGAAGCGTTTGGATGGTTACTTTCTTGCGGGGGTCTAGGGGGGCTTTGCCGAAGGGTGAGTAGGAGCTATTCCGGACGGGTACGGAGACCAGAGGAAGGGATCGTCGTGCGATACTGTAACCGGGTCGAGATGAAGAGTGCAATGAGGCCACGTGAGAGAGGATGGATTTAGGGACCATTTTGTAGAAGTTATAAGTCCAGATGGTGCAATATCAAAGAGTTCCACTATACCAGAGGAGTAGTAGTGGAAGGGCAGGGAGTGGCGTGGTGGCGCGCCAGGTGAGATTATATAGCTTCACAAAAATGCTTAACCTCGGCAAAAGAACGTAGAGGGGAGGGGAATGTCTCGTAAGTTGTTGTTGATGTGTTTTTGTGGTCTTTTCAGGGTTGGCGTTCTGGGATATGCTGCGTACTCCCGAGTATCGCAGGAGTGGATCGTCTGGCCGATCCGTTGCAGCCAACGACGAGTCCACATTGGAGGATAAATCGTATGTATTGCGGTATGCATTCATTGGGGGTTATGGGCAAAGCAGGGGATGCGTTCATGTAGTCTTTCCTAGTTTGTCGTTCCCATGAGAAGTGGCAGAGTGTGGTAGTATAAACACTGGTCGTCGTGGAATTGAACAGAACAGCCAGATCTCAAGTAACCCTACCATACTTAACTACCGCGTTAGATTCCTCACTATCTAGTTGAGCTCTGAGCTAATACAGACGAATTATGGACAAGCACTGAAGACCTTCAGATAGCATCGGCCAAATGTCAATCTGATACAATCTATGAATAGAGCCAAGATCTCTTGTACAAGGCCCTAATAACCAGACTTTTATATTATAATGTAAAGTAAAACTATCTTTTGAATTGGGATCTCAAGAGCTTTTGGTGAGTCAATGATCGGTCATACATAACTCATCCCAATAGGTCAACAATCAACATAATCTGTGATACTGTTAAAGCCTTTTGAACGGCTGTGCGTCCGTCTTTAGACGGATGAAAATAGCCAGCACAGATGCGCTGAGGGCCATGCCTCCGGCATAAAATATGGCAGGACGATATGCCCCTACGCCACCTCCCTCTCCGCCAGACGCGTTGAGTATATAGCCAGCAATCGGGGCACCCTACAGTTCAAAGGTTAGCTTTGAGAAAAAGCGAATAACATCGGCACTATGCCAAGGACAATATCAATAGAAGAGAGGACATACCATTAGATATCCACCAGCCCAACTAGTGACGATCATACCCATTGCGACAGACACGCGAGCGGAGCCAAATACATTTCCGACAACAGTGGGCATCGTCGAAAAGAAACCACCATTAGCCATTCCGTTGATAATGACGAAAACAATCAAAGGGCCAATGGACGTCGAAACAGGCCACAGGATCAGCATGCTCAAGGCGCTTAGTAAAAGAGACATGAACAGGGTATTCAGCGGCCCCAGTCGGTCGCTGCAGAAGCCGCATATCAATCTTCCTACAGCAGAGGAGAAGTTGAATGCAGCAACCACCCCGGCACCTACACCCGATGCCATGCCCAGTGACTCGGTATATAATGGGAGGAAGAATGGGGGGACAAGAAGCGGAAATGTTGCTATCGCTCCAGCCGCGAACAGCAAGGCAAATCGAATATCACGAAACAAGCGCCTGAACAAATTAACAGGAACGAAGTCAGAAACTGGATACCTTAGAAATCCACAGGGCGTAACGTACCACTCCACAAATGCCGTGCGCCGAATTGGTACTCGTTCTTTGATCAGGCACGCCGCTGGTAGGCCTGTGCCCCAGATCATGAAACCGATGATTCGGAATGTCCACGCGATTCCGACCTTATTAATCAAGGCATTCATGATGAAACTAATGACGGTTCCCCCAAGACCACCTCCGGCGTATACAATCCCATTAGCGATACCGCGCTTCGCCCTGAAATACTGCGCAGGGATTGCAGAAACTACCATGAAGCAGAGGCTTTTCCACGTTAGCTTTCTATGCTGAAAAGCAGGTAGTAAATGAGCTTTCTTACCTGATTCCCAAACCGAAGAGGACACCAGCTGTTGCAAATAAGCCACCAACGTTCTTGGTCGCAAACCCACTGAGGACCTCTCCCAAGCCCAGCAAGAAGATACCGAGTAAAGCCGATACCCTTGTGCCGAGTTTCCGAATCACGCTCGCATTGATGATGCCCAGAAAAGAAATACAGGACGTGGCAAGCGAACCTATGAAAGCCAAAGTAGAAGTAGACGATACTCCTTCCTTTACCAGTGCCGCTTGCAGAACACCCCAGCAGTAGGAGGTTCCGATGAACCACCAGGTAATGACCGCACATGCAGATATAACGACCCAGGCGTAACCTCCATCAGGAACCTCGGCGTCGGCAACGAGCGAGGCCTGCAATAGCTCATCTGTGCTCTCTCCTGGGGTACGATCGCCCGAGGGTTTTGTTAGTCTCCCCTCAACCTGTGTGCCCTCTTGCAGTTCGATGGCTGTAGAAACTGACAGCGCGTTCGATGCCATTGTTTTGTTCCGGTGCAGGAAAGTATGCTCTTGTGCCGTTTATTTTACAATAATTCGAAAGAGCCCTGGTAGACGCCTTACTCACATATTCCCCCCCGTTTAGGAGAGGTAGCGTATAATGTAAAAGCCCAGATTGAGATATCCAAAAAAAAAAAAAGAAAGAAAGAAAGAAAGAAAGAAATGAGTCTCTTTGCTTGAGTTAGTTAGGGCCAAGGATTTAGATCACCTAAGCCGGGACACAGGATTTGATTGGCCGATTAATGAGATCTGCCCAGAGGGAAGAGAAGGGACACATAAAAAAGATTGAAAAATAAAAAATAAGATAGTGGCCAGGAGTATTGGCTATCTAGTGGCTAGCTAACAGTCAAGGGCCACGCATAGAAATCATGTGAGGAGTGACTCAGGACGCCTGCAGCGTATGAGATGCAAAGAGGACAGACCCTTAAGTAGGTTCTTCGGCCGAATAAAGTGAGCGATCAGCCTTCGAAGTGGGTCCAAGGAATGACACAGGGCGTACGGAGTTATGGCTCCAGAGGCCGAATTCTCATCATACCCTAAAACACGGACCATGGAACCAAATCTCAATTAACTTCGTCATTTAATGGGCACCTTCCAACTTCTTTGGGGGCCACCGTTGGAGATTTGAAGCTATCGTGACTACTCGGTATCTCCAAGTCATTAGAGAAGCGACGAGCGAGGTTTGATCAAGAAAAGGATTGGGCTCTTGTGCGGAATACCCGACGGAAGGCAAACTCGGATGGAGCACGCTCACGAAGACCTTCCTAAAATCTGCGAAGATGTCCTATTGCTGCCGCCTCTCAACCCACAGAACGCCCTTGCTGGTAATATAGGTTACAGACCGTCTCTGGATGAGTCAGTCGAACATCCCAGCCAGCCTCCGAGCCATGCCTCTTTCGAAGAGCTCAGGCGTAACACGGCATTTAAGCAAACAGAGATAGAGTGGTATCTACCTACAGAACCCCGTGAACCATATGAAGACATAAACTGTCGCTCTTCAGTCCCCTTGGGCGGCAGCTTTGGGTTCTGGCCAACCCTCAGCCATGCCGAGCTTTCTGACGGAACAGGCTCAGAGCAGCTTCCCTACATAAGCTCCTCATGTGAGAGCCTTCAGCCAGGGCCCTTGAGTGTAACTTCCAACAGCAGGAAACGCCATAAGAGAAAGAACAGACGACTATCCACGACGGCTGTGCAAACTTTGGTGTCATGGTTCGAACAGCACCAGGCTTATCCATATCCTACCCAGAAAGAAAAGAACCAGCTGAGGCATGAAACCGGCCTAGAAGTGAGCCAGATCTCAAACTGGTTTACCAATGCTCGTCGGCGCAAAATGATCGCTGGTGAGCCTACTCCAGAGGCAAACCACACGGACAACACTCTACTATCACCGCTCCAGCGTTGGCAAAACTCACCCCCCGAAAGTGAACCGGCTGCAGCATCCGACATTCTGAAAGCTTTGGAGGATATCCCATATACTTCTGACGCTAGTATCTCATATCCAGCTCCACCAGAAGCTTTATCCAGCAACAGCTCAAGTGCTTCATTTGTAGTAGGGGTGCCTTCGATCAGCAGCTACGAACACAGTCACTCGTCTGGCTCAGATATCTCATTCAGTCGGTCGAATCAAACCTCACAAAGACCGCCCACGCCTCTCCTAACTACGAGATCTCGCCGTCGGCGCCGGAAACCTCCACCTCCAAACGAGGCCTTGAGTAAGCGAAATTCGAAGGCCCGACGGCCGTTTCAGTGCACCTTCTGTTCCGATACTTTCAATACCAAATATGATTGGCAGCGACATGAAAAGGCACTTCACTTACCGGTCGATCGGTGGATCTGCGCACCCCAGGGTGGTCTTACTGAGGTTAATGGCACCAACGTTTGTGTATTTTGCCAGGCCCCAGACGCAGATTCCACTCACCTCGAAACCCATGATTACCTCGCGTGTCGAGAAAGGTCGGCAGAACAACGGACATTTGCTCGAAAGGATCATCTTCGACAGCACCTCAGATTGATGCACAATGTGGACTATCACCTCACCATGGACCAATGGCGCGATTCCCTGACTCGCCTTAACTCACGCTGCGGATTTTGCAATGCGAAATTTCATACGTGGCAGGAAAGAGTAGAACATGTCGCAGACCACTTTAAGAAGGGCGCAGATATGATCCAATGGAAGGGCTGCTGGGGCTTCGATCCTGGCATTATGAAATTGGTGGAAAATGCAATGCCTGCCTATCTCGTTGGACATGAGCGTCTCACAATGGACCCTTGGAAGACCACGGATGCTCTTGCAACTGGAGGTGATGAAGTTTTGCCTGCCATCATGGACGTGCCGAATGCCCTGAATCGCTATGTTAATCTCAGGCGCGACCTTATTGCCTATATACGTGAGCAGACTGCCGCGGGTAACCACCCCACTGACGAGATGGTTCAAGACAAAGCTCGTCAGATCGCCTACGGGAACAATGACCCCTTTGACCAGACATATGCTGATAATCCAAAATGGATCGCAACATTGAGACAGGAGGCGGAACTGATGTCAGTCCCAGAAGCAAACTGTCTCTTTCCCTTTTGTGAAATATGGTCTCAGAATTTTGCTACAACAGGCGACCTATTGCACATGCCACTTGCCGAGTCTGATCTGCTGTGGGATAACCTTCTGGCTGAAGACACATTACCAGCTTAATTCTATAACAACCGGGCTCCGAACAGGTGCATACTTTCTAGCCAGGCCACGATGACCAAAGTGAGGATTAATCTATGAGCTTATTCATGTACAGAGAGTAGGCAATCTACGAATGGCAATCTACGGAAGAAAAACTATCTCAGAGGCATTAGGCCGCTAGCCTCACTACTAATGATATAAACCAATGTTAACCTAGTCTTTATTGCTGCATTCCTATCCTTACTAACTACAATTATATTCCAGTCCTACCACGTTTTGATACGGATGGGGTGTTATTTTCACTATGATACATGCATCTCAGGTCTGATACTTTTTGATGCGCCCAATAATCTCTTCCACGTCCTCCCAAATTCGCATGCGATTCTTCAGACCCTTAAGTTCACCCCAATTTCGCTTAATCTCAGTGTAAACCTCATACCAATTCGTCTTTGCTCTGGGTAATTTTATCTGATGCGGTACCGCTGGAGGCCAACGAACCATATCGTCGATGACGTTTGGGTCAAGCTCGCCTGTTTGATACTCTTCCGTGACGACCTTGATTTGGTGTTCCCGTATCTTGTATATCATCTCGACCTCATCCGCAGTAACAGCTGTCCACAACGACGGCGTATGAACGCATTCGCTTTCATCCCAGGCCTCCCACAACCAAGGCATTTCCTCGCGAATAAGACGATACCATACAGATACTGGAAGCTGCTGGAACGCTCTCGAGGCAAGTCTCAGGTTCGCAATATCGCGAGACCCAAGGGATTTAACGATCATGAGTCGGATCTCTCGTGGTAGAGCTAATAGGGGGTCGGTCGAGCATTGCATTAAATCTAGTAACATCGCATCGCGTTCAGTCGTTTGATGTAGGTCAAAGGCTCCATTCTGTGGACTGAAGTCATTGTTGTCTTTAACGGCAGCTAGTAGAATAGATGGTAGTTTGGGGATATAGAGCGGGTTTGCAACTAGGAACTCGCACCCAGCGTTGTGGCTCCAGAACTGTTCCTGTGCGCACATGACCTCTCCCCAGCGAGGAAATTCGTGGAAATCTTCAAATGTTGACTCTGTGTTGCGCCACTTCATCAGGCCGTTGAGGTTGAGGTGGTTGAAGTGGCACTTTGCTTGGCGAGAATAAATGTCGAAGCACCACGGGTGGAAGGGTATGCTATAGACGGTTGGGTCTTCATAATTCTGCATATGATGAATCAAATGAGCCTCTGGTCAATTTGAAGGGAAGAATGGAAATTCAGACACTGGACTACAAGGAGAATGATTCTATGGTGGCGGCGTTTAGAACACGGGGAAAGCAAGGGTTTAGCAAGACTCACATCCCATACGATGTTCTCAACTCGCGGACCATCAATACCGCCTCTTGGTGGAAATACCGTCGGGCCACCCATATCACGAGATGGCATACCGTCGCAAAGACCAGACAGGAAAAAATCTCCTGATCTCTCCCAGTCCTGCTCGAGTCCGTCCGGCTGCCATCTGCCGCAGGAGCCTTTGTGGATCAGGCATTGCGCGGTCCGGCAGCCTCTCATTTCTTCGAGTGAGATTTTCCGTCCACTATACGCATTTACCTCCGAACAATCGGGGCCAGCAATGTGCTCAACCGGCTCCCACACAGAACTCTCGGGCACTTCGCCATTCTCGGGCACCGGTAAAATGATATGGTTTTTCGGGGCCGTATCTAAGGTCCAAATAGGCTCTCCGGAAGCCTCCTCTGGGGGTGGGAATGATGAAAGCCAGTCACTATACCACTGATTTTCGATGTTGTCTTCATCATTCTCTTCCGTAGTGTCTTCCTCTGGCTCCTCGAGCATCTTGTCGTCGGTAGACTCATAGTCAGAGACATACTCGTACGGTTCATGCATAGTCTCCTCTCTAGGGAGGTAATCAGGGTCATTAACAAGATCATCATCTTGTTCGTTGTTGCCGGGTAAGACAGCGTAACTGCAACCTTTCTCGGCACAATCCTCCCAGAGTATTTCGTCATCTGCCCCCAGATGATTACCGGTGTAGTCCCATGCAGCTGTAAATGGCTCGTCAACTCTACGGCTGCGAGCTATATTGAAGCTCACCCCACATAGGTGGCAGTAAATCTGGGTGGGTCTATCAGCAGGTGACTTTCATGGTTAAACCAAAGATGAATGTGTAGTACCTCAGAGTATCCTGTCGTTGAGCGAGTTAGTATGAGTAACCTGCCATCCAACGTGGAGTTATCTTACCCATATTCACGTCCTATGTACAACTATTGTTGGTTCTTTCAGATTACAACCAAGGATTCTGGAGATATTTAATCTCTTTCTCCTTTCCATATTCTGGACTTTTATCCGCTTGAGCCTGTAAGTGAGGGTTGCATCCGCCTTTCCTATGGGGGACTAGCCTAGGCTCACAACTCGTATTTTTATGGGTCTGGAGGGTGGCGGCCTAAGTGCCCAGGCACTCAGGCACCATCCGATTTATGGTATGCCTGAGGCCATGCCATGGTGATATCCCCCCAATGCTTGTTGTGCTCGGAGAGTCTATAAAAGATATAAGGTAATGCTAAGTTTTAGATACTGTAGTAGTCTATTAAGGAGCGTTTAGAGGGTGAAATGGGAATGGACAAGTATAGTTTACGGCGCAAATGAGTGACAATATCCATAGCAGCTGTGGGGAAATTTATATATCTTCCATGGTTGGTTTTTGGCTAGCAACATACCTGTCACAGAATGCCGCAAAAATTTCCCTAGAAAATGCACTAGGATGGTTCAAAGACATGCTACAATAAATTAGATTCCAAATTATAGCCATACACAGGAAGATATGGCCCTTGACCCAAGTTCATTGGGCTAGAATGTCTGAGTTAATTTCCACATAGAAGGTTAATAGAGTAACTAAGGCTTATAAAGCTAAAGGAAATAGCCAAAATATCAAAAGCGGCCGGGTGGCGCAATGGTAGCGCGCTGCCTTCCGGTTCCGGAATGTGGCAGTGGTTGCGCGTTCGAGTCGCGTCTCGGTCGTTTCTTTTTGTTTTTGCTTTTTCATTTTGTCTTCCCTCTTTAAGCATAGGTTAAAGTCGGACAAAGTCTGTCGAAAATACTCTGATGCTTCTCCACACGATACCATCCTTCCCCCTCTCGTTCAATCATCTCTCGCCCGCTACACCTGCTCTGCGAGAGGACTACCACATCGTAGTACATGGACAACTGGAGCCATACATCTGGATGCCCCCGGCGTACAAAGTCGAGTATTATGCATGGAGTAGATATATTCGCAGCGCAAGGAAAGGGGGTAAAGGAGGTGCCACTATTGCCTCGGGTCATCTATATCGCCTACTACTAATCGATAGCGGCGAAAGATGCCTTTAAAGCTCGACAAGGAGGATTCCGTCAAAACAAACTAAGATAAGCCTAATGGATCTTGGTTACTTCATCAATGGCCTTGAGCGATCTAAAGCACCGGAATGCGTCGGTCAACCTAAAATACGCGCCCCATGTGTTTCGCCCCGAGTCAATCAAACCCTAATGAGGATGGGACAGCTTTGCAGGGTCCCCTCTTATAGAAAGACTGAGTCAACATTTAGTTACCCGCCATCGAAGATACCACGAGGAATCTTGGTTGACAATATACTCTATTTTAAGGACTCTACTCCCTTGAGAATCGAATGTAGTGCTGAATGCCGTTCAATCCAAGACCGGTCGCTTCGGCAAGTTGCAAGATATGCGTGAGGAACAACTCTATGAACTGAGAATATGACAGACCGTCTAGAGAGACTTTGCTTAAGAGGCTGTGTATGTAGGATTTAGGATTGATCCTTTGATGGCCTGGCTGTGTAGATACCATATAATTTAGCGCCGATTCTAGATACTCGCAACGATATATAAAATAGGTCTGATTTCTTGAACCAAACTAAATATGCGTTTCTATATATATATATATATATATAAAGGTTGATGTAATTATCTAATCGATTTCGCGTAGTTTATATAGAATAGATCAGAAGCTGAAATAGTGGTAATTTAGGGTTGACAAGAATCTAGGCGGGGTTATGGCTACATAGTGTATCTTGGCTGTGGAGAATACAAATGTGAACCACGACCATGTGGCATGAATCACCTTAGACTTTTCCCTAATTAGCTTATCTACCGGATTTTCTACACGCTAAGCGATGCTAAACCCGTATGTATTTTCGAAGTTGCCAGACTTTCACCGTTTCACGGACCTCCATCCAGGACGAGTGAGCCCACGATTCGCCGATGATCGCCTCGGAGTCGGCCGTAGATAACGCCCCGGATGGATGCCATTGATAACATCGACGTGTTGACCCATTCCTTTTTTCCCCCGAGGGTCGTTTAAGCATCCACTCTTACGAAATACTTGACCAGAAGGGTTATGGAGTCGACCCCTCGTGTCGGGTGCCACGTGAGAGTAACCCTAGATCCCGTCTGGAACATTTAGAGTTTTACTGTGGTGGAGCCGATTTTACAGCCTGAGCCACTAGAGTATGTGTACAGCGTACACATGATGGAATATTGAAATTTGTACGGAGTAATAAGTGTATTCGCCGTTGCTGCGGCGGCAGAAGTATGATGGTTGTTGGTATAGGTTGAGGTTGAGGGGTGTACTAACAAGGGAGTGCCCGGAGGGTCCTTTACCTAAAAGCCCACCGTTTACAAGGCGAGTTTAATTAATCTGATACTTTCCATACGTTCTGGGCCTAGCGTAGGGTCCTCAGGCGCATGTGGCCCACAGTTCAACGAACAATATAGAGACCCAAGGATACAAATCTGCCGCCGTTAGACCATATTGAGAAGCTCATCCGGACCTTTCCCGACTATAGTTCCGCATTATAAAGTCCTGTAACACCCACTTGCAGGTAAACGACATGAGATATATAGATTTTGACCCTGCCGGTGGAGCTCACATCACCTTTGGGCTCCATGTGATATTCTGCTCTTCAGAATGGTCACCATCAAGCCGGGGTCTCAGCAGGACCTCCAAATCGGATGCTATATCATATTCGGGGTGGCTATGATCATGGTCGGCTTGAGGTGTGTGGTATAGATGGTGTGGAATGAGGTGAGGCTAATACAGCTGAGATGAATGTGTAGGTTATACGCCCGACAATTCTTGCTGGGCAAGTTGGGAGCTGATGATATTTTAATCATTTTAGCCTCGGTAAGTTTATCTCAAACTATCCAATTTCATTGGCTGATGGTAATTCACCCCTCGATCTTATAGATTGTCGCGATCGGGGAGTTAGTAACTGTGCCCAATATGTACGAATGCGGGATTGGCCTTCATATTCTAGAATTGACACGAAACCAGCATGAATGTACGCGCAAGGTCCGTCTCCTTCATTAACTCAACAACTAGACTATTTGGACGTAGCGCTGACATATGTATAAGTGGGCATGGATATCGCAGGTTCTCTACTACCTCAGTCTCGGGTACTGCTCCATATCACCTCCATCGGCGTACAGCCTTCGAAGACGGCTAACATTGACATCAACCAAATATTCAGACTGGCTAAAGGCAGTATGGTCGCATTATACCTACGATTAGCCTCGAACAGAACCCACGTTAGATTTCTCTACGTCGTTGGCGCAGTTATACTTAGCCATGGAATCGCAGCGACCCTCGTTCGTCCGCACCCACCGACTATTTAGCAAAATACAACCAACTAACAAACTTAGGTGGCAATCTTCATCTGCAAACCGATGTCGCGCCTATGGACCCCCGAATACCCAGAAGGATGCCTTGACATGACGAGCTTCAACTATTTCAACGGCGCATTCCACGTCACAACAGACATCCTCCTTGCACTTCTCCCAATTCCCATCGTAAGAAAGCTCCAAACAAACCGTCGCCGAAAAAGTGAGTCCATATCTTACATCCTCACAATACGCCCGAAAGTACTAAAAGGAAGGGTGACAGTCGGCCTAATAATCGCCTTTGGCATCGGCATCCTAACCATCTGCGCATCAATCTCCCGCCAAATCACAACCGTCATGGCGCTAAGATCGCAAGACTTCCAATGGTTAGTCTCCTCCCTTAGAATTCCCACTCACATTCTTATTGCTACGATCTCACACGCCCATCTCTATATCTCTAGGCACTGGTCCGCCGCCGAACTCACCACCTGCCTCGAAATAAACATGTCCCTCATCTGCGCCTCCGTCCCAGCAATGCGATCCCTCTTCAAGGTCTATTTCGGCAGCAACAGCCTCACAAACAGGCGCGCATACGAACACGAACTCAACGATCTATATACGCAGGGAAGCGGTGCACGGAAGGCTCTAACGGATTTCAGTAACCTGGAAGCAGCACGACGACAGACCCGGACGAATACCGTCAGTAGGCATAGATCTGTTGACAGTTTTGACTTTTTGTGCGGGCAGAAAGATGGGGTGGTGCAGACTACAGAGTTTCGGGTTTCCTACGGGAAACGAGTGCCTTTGGCTTAGATATGGGTTGGATTTGTTTTGAAGGGAGTTTTTGAGATGGAGTTCTTTTTTTTGGCTTTTCTTTTTTGGAATTTAGGAGCTTTAGGCTTGGCTAAGGGCATGGGAGCATTGCATTATTAGATGGGTTTAGGTTCATAGAGGTGAGAAAGCACTTTGAAGCCCTGATTGGGTGGGAGATGGGGATTATGTCTTGGCGAAGGATCCATTCTTTGTGATGAAAGGAATGAGTGATCAGTTTCTAGGTATTTCTTTGTCTGATTAATTGGGCAAGTGGTGGTGAGACCTGGTGATCATGATTGAGGTCGCACCTACGGGCAATCCATGTCGTTAGTGTGTTCCTGATATGGGGAGGAGGCCAATAGCGCCCACGACGGTTGAGGGCGGCACCATCTATGCATTCATATTCGGTGTAGTGCATAAGAGGGTAATGTTTGGAATAGAATAAGGTATGACAGACTCGGGTAACTGACGATGATATTGGCTATCTATTAATAATGTGCGTATGAGTTGTCAAAGGACGAGGTCAGGGGTGCGATTTACACCCATATATAGGAGGGGTTAGTAGGGTCACAGATAACTCCTCTGCGCAGCTGCTTGTTTTCTTTCTTTCTTCTATTCCTGGATTTTCTGTGCAAGCGTAGCATGCGATTTACACCGACCTACGTCTCTACAAATGGCTGCAGACGGCCGGCCATCGCGTTCGTTAGAGTCATTCGCGAATACCCCCCGCGAGATCCCTATAGATGTAAGGAGAATAGGCACCCGATGTATCGGAGTATGTTAAAAGCGACCGTTTAGGAAGAGTTCAGTATCTATAATGAGACCCTCCAATCGGATACCACTTCCCTCACCTCGTCCATCCTGCATTACGAGTATGAGAACGGACGGCGATATCATAGATATGGCCAGGTATTGTTGTATAAAACAGCTTGCCTACTCACTATACTGACTTTCCCGGAAGGCACAATATCTGTAACAGATACGTACGATATACTGGGAACCTTTCAGTACTGATATATAATATAGCATGCCAAATGATGAAGCCGAGCAGGATCGCCTTGACTTGGTATGTCGGTTGAGGCGTCTCCCAATAGCAGTGATACTGAGGTTACTGACAATATTTAGGTGCACCACATGTAAGTCGATGGTTCTGTGTCAGTGGATGAAAAAAAAGAAAAAAGAGTCCCCGTTGATTATCTTGAGGTTTCTTGTGATGCTCCACGGAGAGCTATTTATCTCGCCTATCAAGAACCCTCAGACCATTCTGGACCTAGGAACAGGCACGGGTATCTGGGCGATAGACGTTGCTGAGTATGGCCTTTGCAGCGACGCCTACGTAGCAAAGGATCGCTAACGGCATATAGTCATTTCCCCTCGGCCAAGGTTATTGGAAACGATCTGAGTCCCATCCAGCCTTCGTGGGTCCCTCCGAACGTCGAATTCGTCATTGATGATTTTGAAAACGAGTGGATGCACCGTCGGAACTTCTTTGATTTCGTACATGCTCGCACGATTTCAGGGTAAGTATATTATAATGCTTATACTCGAGTGTCCACACTACAGGAAGCTCATAGCCGTTGCTCTAGGTGTGTTCGAAATTGGGGTCGTCTAATGGAGCAGGCATACGACCATCTGAAGCCAGGTGGATATTTGGAATGTGCCGAGTTTGCTATAGACGCCTACAGCGATGACGGATCATTCAAACAGGACTCTCCCTACCGAGAATATATCGACAACATCAACAAAGCCGGCGAGATCACTGGAAGACCGATGAACGTGGCTCCGCTTTTGCAGACTTGGATGAACAATGCCGGGTTCGAAGATGTAACGGAGAGGGTCTACGTGCTGCCGTATGGACCATGGCCAAAGGACCCGAAGCTTAAGGAGATTGGGAGATGGCAGTATGTGCAAGCTCCAGAGGGCGTGGAGGCTTATGGGCTGCGGTTGTACACACAGGTGCTAGGGTGGCCAGAATCTGAGGCCAAACTGCATCAGGCTCTTGTGAAGCAGCAGCTTCGTAATAAAGCTTTGCATATCTATGGAAAGATGTATGTACCTCACCTCTCGTTCTCATTGAAGGATACGTGTTCCTAACCGCTGTTCAAGGTACGTTGTGTACGGCAGAAAGCCTGGGGTAGTATAAAACAGACGACGGCAGTGCGCAGTTTCTCAAGCAATGTTAATTAAAATATGAGGCGATTCAATTGGACATAGGCTTCCTACCTTTACTCACGGATGATGCAATGCTTTATGGAACATGATGTTTATTGCATAATCGCATTGTTTTAGTGGCACTCAGTCTTAGCAGCTTCACTAAGCTCATTCCTAAATCCTTATCGGGCTTACCAAGACTACAAGACGTACTAATACCATGAGATCTCCCAGTCTGTCTTGTCCTCTATTAGCAATAACTCCCTTCGTGGTAGGTCACGCTCAGCTATCTTCACACTTTGCCTTGCTTTATTCTGCTGAATGAGATAAACCCGCAAGGAAAGATCCCAAAGCACCGCCTGACAAAATCCCACAAGGCTTGCCTTGATCCCCTTAGGATGTGGACCAACGATATTACCAGCGCAGTACAAGATCAACACACGCATTTACTACAGCCCGTTTCGTGAACCCGCCCTCATTACTAGTAATCAAAGACAATTACAGCGGCATGGTGACTGACAAAGCCAAACTGAGGGAAGATCCTGCCATAGGACCCGGCCTGCCTGGTTCGCAGAATCAAGAGCGTACATCAGCACCATGCCCATGAGACTGACCATGGTTACGCAGGCCATCATCACCCTTCGCATATTAGGGATCCACGAGCATACGCCTGCACCGGGTATAACGAATCCAAGCTGCGCTGCGCCAGCCGGCATCTGGATGAGTAATTCCTGGAGCCCATCGTAGCCAAAGTCGGATATGACTAGTGATCCGAACGCGGGAAGGCCGCCGCTGGCCAGGTTCGCACAGAATGTGTACAGCGCGAGGAGCCATGTTGCGGGGTCACGCACTGCTTCCAGCACTTGGTATAGCTTATAGGTGCCCTTTATGCCTCTGCCCTGGCCATCGGCCAACATGCGTTGCATGGCGATCTCGCGCTCTGTTTGTGAGAACCAAAGGTTTGGGATGGTGTGCCAGGCAAGAAGGACGAGCATAACGAGGTCCCAGGCTGCGGTGGTGGCGCCGAAAATTGAAAGATAACGCCAGGCTTCCAAGTATCTCTCAATACGGCCAATGCCGTATGAGGCCAACCCACCGAACGGTGTGGCCATTGTGTCACCACAGAACCAAATGCTATATCGCACAGGCTGCTCTCAACGTTGCACCACATTCTAGTTATCAGTGAGAAGCCTGGTGCTATAGATGCTATAGATGCCTCCAAGGCGCCTAGCAAAAATCGCGCGATCATGAGGCCGGTGAAGTTATTACAGGCAGCATGACACATGAGTATTGCGGCCCAGATAAACTTGGTGCCGGGTATAGGTCAGCCTATTGCGCCGGAATATTTAATAGATAAGGGAAGTTGTGGAGAACTAACACTGTTCCAGCAAGGTATTTGCCAACGAGGAGCCGCACTGACAGATACATTGTCGGGTATGACTAGAATATGTAATAGAAGTAGAATATGGAGGCTGTCCAAGAGATCTGTGGCCCGGTCAAGTTAGTGTTGTTTAACGGTCCTAGTAAAGCAGCATAGCTCAATGCCTGTTTGTCTAGAAACTGCAGGAGATAATAATTCCTAAGTAAGGGTAGCAGAATCAAATCGACTTTCCGATGCACTCGACGTTGGTCTTGCTGTGGGGCATAGTTGCTCATGCCTGCAAGCCCAGCATCTCCTTTGGCATTGACTGAAGGGAGTGACTTGCTATCGGTAGATATAATTGGAGACATATTCGAGGAATGAATCGGTTGCATGTAATAGCCATGCTGAGCAGTGTTAAGCCAGGTTGCTCTTATACCGTGCAAAATGTCACCGGCGTCTCTGTTTTCAGCGCCCTCTTTTAGTTCGTGTGATCCTGTACTCAAATCCGGGGGAAACGATGCACGATTCGTTGATAAGCATCTCCATAATCAGGGCGCAAATATCACTGATTGGCAACTCGTACTGGGCCGGTTCGTCGGGGTCTCCACTACCAGCTCCAATTAAAAGAAACATATCAAATTGATTTAATGAACGACTTAGATTTTATTTAAAGCTAGATAAAAAAGAACACACAATCAGTGCGAAGCTCCCTTTGCCACTGGTAAGGCATCCTTCACATCTCGGTAAAACCCCTCGTCTATCAAAATCCCCCGTCCCGTCATCGCCATGGCTTTCCCAGCTATAACAGTCCTCTGGTGCGCATCGTCGCTTTCAGCTGCGTCTGTAAACTCATGCGTATGGTTCTTAACGCCATTACTGACCGGAATGCGGACCAAGGCATGCAGAGCCGGCACTATCTGTGATACATTTCCCTGGTCGGTGGATCCAGCCATCAGGCCCTCATCGATCGTCCGAAGCCGTACTCCCTGGCCATTAATATACTCTGTGAAACCCCTACAAAAGCGGAGGGTTCACCACTAAGTCAGCATAGATCTGATCTTCCTCCAGCTCGATCTTGCACCCAGTGGCCAAGGCTCCTCCTTCCAAACACTTGACGCACGCGAGCCCCGAGCAATCGGGGTTCGTTCGATTGTACGACTACGAATGGTGTATTTCTGTGTTTCGTGCGGGTGAGTTCGGGAATGGCATTGGTGATGCTGGGCGCTTGCAGAATTGCCCCGTGCACTCGCTCGTCTGGGCGGAGTTGTTGTCGTAGCATGGAAATGTTGTTGTAAGCAGCTACGACGGCGCCCAGCGCGTTGACTCCCTCCCAGGGACTGGCCGCGGCATGGGCGCTGAAACCGTGGTAGATCGCAATGATGTCGTAGCAGGAGTTGCAGGATTGACCTGCAATTCCTAAGATTCTGTCCTCTATGAATTCTTCGTCTGACATAGGGTGCCTTCAAAGGTTCGTCTATTTCATATACGGGGAATGGGCGGGTTGTCGTACATCATTAGAGATAAACTGGTCTTCTTAAGGGCGAGGTCAATTTTACCTCCCCCATCTTCCCCGGCAGGTGTTCCCAGCAACTGTGCTTGCCCCGGAAGACCGAATTTCTTAATAGCGAAGGCCAAGCCTAGAAATGCGGTGACACTGGCAGTCGCGATGAGGTTGTGACCGCACGCGTGTCCGATCTCAGGCAAGGCATCGTATTCGGCGTTGAAATTGACACGGCGGCCAGGGGGATCCCCAACTAGGGCTTCGAATGCTGTCTCTAGACCGTAGGCATGGCGGGTAGTGGGAATTCCCTGCGATTCGAGGAATTCACACAGTATATCGTGGGAACGACGTTCTTTGTAAGCCAACTCTGGGCATTGGTGAATCTGGGGTCGTGGTTAGAAGCTTACCAAATTGTAGGGTTAATTTGGATTACCTTGAGATTCAACTCGCGCAGAGAGGGGTGCAAGGCAGCGATATACTCATCGATCGCCCCTTGGACTTCTTGCTTAGATATCACGGTCATAGATCCTGAACGCTTGACTTTGAAGGTCTAGTTGCTCTTCGGAAGACGGGGAATTGCTTTTAGCCAGCTACTATTTATGTTACCTAGCTTATATAGCTTTCGAAATAGAATAAATACTATCTTAATAGCTCGGAATAAGATTTCACTGTATGCCGATGGGTCCTGACCGGGTTGTCCGACAATTCTCATTAGGGCTAATCCGATCTACTGATAGGCCGGTTAAGTCCCCCGGCGCGCAAGAAGCGTACGATTGGCTGCGCGACTACTATGCGAAGGGTAGGGTATAAGTAACGCTTCCGAGTCAGTTTATGGACACATCTTCATATCAACTCAATCTTCCTTATTGAACTGTAATTAACTATGACTATCTCCGACTGGCAACAGAAAGCTGCCGCGAAACAGGCCGAAGCGGCTGCCAAGATTCCCAGTGAATGGCGGTTGCCCGCAACCATATTGCAACAGGCTGCTGAAGATGAGCAAGGTGTCTTGGCTATCCCTCAAGGCTGCGGAATCCTCACCCCCAAAGAACTGGCTATCACCGAAGCCGCCGATGCTACTGCCCTACGAGATAAACTACTGACCCAAGAGGTCACGGCAGTGGAGGTTACGACTGCATTCTGCAAACGTGCCGCCATGGCGCAGCAGCTTACCTCCTGCTTAACGGAGACTATGTTCCCACAGGCTTTGGCACGCGCTGAAGAGCTAGACGAGCACTTGACTAGGACTGGAAAGCCGACGGGCCCACTACATGGCTTGCCAATCAGCCTTAAGGAAACATTCAATATCCGTGGCGTGCACTCCTCTCTCGGTTTGGTCGCGTTTCTCGACCGTCCCGAAGCCACCCAAAACTCTGCTCCAGTGGAAATCCTTCTGGCTGCGGGCGCTGTCTTGTACGTCAAGACCGACGTACCTCAAATGATGATGACGGCCGATTCCGAGAATAACGTACTTGGTCGTGTGCTGAATCCCACCGGCGCAATCTGACTGCAGGAGGCAGCAGTGGTGGGGAGGGCGCACTCTATAGCTCTACGTGGATCTCTCCTTGGCATAGGTACCGATATCGCAGGCTCCATCCGGATCCCAGCCTTGTGCTGCGGCACATTTGGCTTCAAGCCTAGTATCTGTCGCGTGCCTTACTCCGGCTAGACGAGTGCAGCCCGACCAGGCGTGACTGACATAGCGCCCGTGGCGGGACCATTGTGTCACTCCGTTCGTGATGCCGAGCTTTTCCTGCGGGTGGTCATGGAGGCACCTGTTGATGACCTCGACGACATGGTGCTTGGCATTCCCTGGACGGAATTGGCTCCTCCAACTGCCCCGAACCTCGCCATAGGGGTTCTCCCAGGAGACCCCCAGACACCCTACATCCAAATATGCAACACACTTTGGAGAAAGCGGTACAAAAGCTCGCAGCAGCAGGACATCGTATCGTGGACCTTTCCACCCAGATTCGTTGCATCGCCAAAGCGTCTGATACGTCGTTCCGCTACTTCCGGATTGATCCCGATCAAACGCAATTGAAGCAGCATGTCTTCAGCGGTGGAGAACCGCACATCAAATCGCTCCGTTACACCTATAACTTGGAGCGTGGCGATCCAGAACCGACGCTACGAGATATGTTCGATCTCAATGTGACACGAGCAGATGTGGCGGAGCTAATGCATCGCGTGTATGTGGAAAATAACCTCGACTTGATCATCGGCGCCGGATACCAGAACTGTGCTGTTCCTCATGACACCTATGGGGTTCCGGTATATACGGTCCTGGCGAACTTAGTTTATGTAAGTGTTTTGCACCCCAGCCTTGTCATAGTGCTCGAGCTGACAATATGTGAATAGTATCCCGCCTGTATTATTCCCTTCGGACAGGCGAATGAGGTCGCTGATGTGGACTTCGTGCGCGATGTGAACTATGTCCCTCACATGTAAGTAGAATCCGTCTGAGATTATCGGCCTCTCCGATGATTCCCTACTGACCATAATAGATCTCCCGAAGGAGGTTGAAAACGCCCCTTGCCATGTGCAGCTCACCGGTCGTCGACTGAAGGATGAAAGGTTGATGCAGCACGCCAAGGTCGTTGAGAGCGTCCTCGCGAATAAATTGGCGTGAGCTAAGTATACTTTCGGTCGGTTTGATCAGGAATCCAGAGCATAGTAGCAGAGCACAATCAAATTCCTTTCACTAGCATGTGTAGTCGCTGCACCAATATAGTAGATTTGTCAACCTGCGGAGTAGCCCAGATTGCCCTAAATCGATCTCGTAGCCGAATAGTCAGTCCACGTTGCCAGCGAGCTAACATAGTGAACATAATCTACTCGAAGACAATGAGCCATCCAAAAACGCGGCGCAATAAAGCTGGCTATTGACAAAGTAATGAGGAATGTTTCTCGTCTCCCTTTTCCTGATATCTATGAAAAGTGCCGTCGCTTTCGAGGTTTGGCTTGAAGGAAGAAATATGGCTGTGATTTTATATCGAGCCTGGCGCCTGCCGTTTTTGCACTATGAGACAGGCGAAATCGTGACAAATGGTAACCGTCGAAGCAAGATCCACGACTGCAATACTAGTTATAAAGAACCCCTAACAGCCCACAATGGATAACTCTAGGTCAAGCTTTGATTTAACTGCCGAGAACCTAGCAAAAATATCGGATATAGATGATACAAATTCAAATGGCTCCTCTGCAGCTCCCCGAAAGTCGAGATCGCAGAGTCAACAGGTGGAGTCTGAAAAATGGATTATGCCCGAATTGACGGAGAAAATTCTCGATGCATTCCTAGATTACAATAAAAAAAAGGGACGAAAAGAACAAGCAAAGCTAGAAAAACAAGCAAAGCCAGAAGATCAAGAAGAACTAGAGAATCTCGACCAGCATGAAAGTCCACAACCAGAGTCCGCTAAAAAGGGTGAGGCAGGAGCATCGAGGTCTCAATGGAGTTCCATAATGGATGCTTCGTGCATGATGAACGTTTCGAGAGACACCTCACAAGGGTACTAGGACCGTCTAGCTGGGGATCCGCGTCCACGTTAGCACGATTTCAGCCTTCCAGAATGCAATAGCAATATACGTTATTAGGTGAGGACACACTATACCTTCAGTAGCGAACAGCAGCATGTACAAGACTAACGGCGGTACTAGGCATACAAGCCCACCTTTGGAAGATTAGGAGAAGGTTTCATCATCCATGTGTTAGTCATATAGCATAATTATTTGGCGTCTCCTGTTAGTGCTCTGTTTTATCAATGGTCTCTCAAAGAAAGCCACTGTCTGTCGAGGTCTTCAATTCGTGTAAAACATGTCCGAAACCTCCTATATGGTATCGTAAAGGACTATCATTGTGTTCCTAGTGATTTGGGTCATATGGAATGATTGCTACTAATAGGGTTCTAATCCTATATAAATACTCCGTCTAAATAGTTTATCAGTAACCAGTACCAAGGGTGTAGAATTGGATGCCAAGTTGATGCGCAAGAGCTGAATTCCAGATTTCCTCAAAAGCTTCGACACGTAGGCCCACTGAAACTGCTTTTGCCGTCCTCTCGTTTTTAGTCTTCTATCCATATCACTGCACTCTATATTATATATAGCAACCCAAAAAACCGTGAGGCGAACAAAAGTATTCGCAGCAAAATGCAAGACCATAGAGTGCAAAAAGATCAAAAGAACCCAACAACTTCCTCGTTTCCTTCTAAATATGGAACCCCTAGAATATGCAAGTATGACACTCCGTTTCCCACCACCTATTTCAACGGACTGGTCCCAGCCATCCAGATTATCACCCGCGTAAATTTGCCATCGGCGCCCACATCGAAGAAGTTGCAATTGTACATATCATTTTGCGTCCCGTCGAGCAGCTCGCCAGTGTATTGCTGTTGAGTCGCAACCTTCCCATTCGGTTCATCGACCACGATGCTCTTGACTTCATGTAGCATCTGCTTGGAGCCATTTATGAAATCCGCAAACATACGACGGATCTCATCCCTTCCCGTGAACGTGGCATGGCCAGTTTGGACAGTGAGTGTGGCGTCTGGGGAGAAGTGCGAGACCACGGCATCGATATCTTTGGCATCTACTGCCACGAAGAAGCTTTTCGGTAGCTCCGCGAGTTTGTCGCTAGTGAGGGCTGGGCTCTGAGAGGCAGCCATGGAGGAATTTAGATGCGGGTTGCTATATCACGATGCTAAATCTGGAGCTGTTCTGGTATGGTATTGTGGGACGCTGAACAAGTGCGAATTAAGTAGAGGATAATGATCACTGGGATTCTACGAAAATGCGGGGTTTATATTGGCATATTGTGGAGTTTTTATAAATGATGGCTGGATGTGTTGTGGGTCTGGATGCGAAGGCTCCGGACGATGCCGAATCAGGTGTCTATATTGACCCTATGTAGTACAACAATAGTGGGTCAAAAGTATTGCAACACCTACCCAGGAGGTTATAAATCGTTTAGTTCTATCCTGGCCACGCAGGGTCCGTGCTGTATACCAAGCTCATGGCTGGTATACTAAATACTGAAATATGGATTCTATAGAACTAGTTTTGAGCTCAAATTATGCAGAATTTGTTGAGATATTGAGGTTTGAAATTAGAGGGTCGGGTGCGGAATTTCGGGAGTTGCAATACTTTTGACCAGGCAGTTTAGCATGACCTATTCAACATGGCCAACAAGACAGATGTTTATTAATAACAGTAGAAAGAAATATTCCCTATGAAATTTATGCTATCGGACCTAACGGCGTAGACCCGGATTATTCATTTGTGTATAGTATGGGCTTGGAAAGTGCCGAATCGGACACTAAGACCAACGAGGAGGCATACATAGTGGCCCCTTCAAATACGATAAAGAATTCCAATTGCTGTATAGATCCATAACCGCTGAGGGTAGTTGTGAAGGCAAATCGCACATTACTCTTTGTTAACAGCATATAGCAATGGTACTCCGACAAGGAACAAAATATCAGATCCACAAATATGTGCGTACTGCCCTACGGATATTCAAAGCTTAGGTTGGCAAAGCAGGTGAGCACATCCAACAGGCGAGCACATCTAGTTACTCTGTCTTGACTCGCTGGGAAGGAGATCTTCTAGCCATTTGTATGCGACCGGCAAGCTGTCGGGGTACCCCATATGCGGTAGGCCTTCGAAGAACCTGCATGATGATTAGTTAATCTTGGACCTGTAGTTCATATATTACGGATGTATATGGTGTCCTACCTTCCCTCCTTGGGACTCCCATGGTTGAAGAGAGTCAGAGAATCCTCGATCGGAGTAACACCATCATCGACACCCTATACGCTTGTCAGATACAGCCCATACAGCACGCAGGAACATAACAATTGCACACATTCAACAAGAGTAGCCTGCAACTAGGGCGGTCGAGAATCCCCGTCTCGAGAAGGGAGAATTTCTCTCTTGCTTCCTGCCTAAAGAGCTGAACGTCGTCGTAGCCGTATTTCTTCGCCCACCCCGGCATGATTCTGCACAACCATTAGCATACAACTCGAAATCTACGTAAATATGAGGAGCGAACTAACGAGAAAGGGTACTCATGATCATCCACGCGACTAAGCCATTCCTGATCCAGGAAATAATGACACCCCGCCCCATGCGCAATGGCTCCACGTAGTCGAGCTGCATGTGTATGAGCGGCACGGATAGCATAAAAGCCTCCCGCACTGAGCCCCCAAAGCACAACTTGATTGATGTCCAGCATTGGCTGAGTAGCCATGTATGCAAAGATGCTATCCCATACTCGATCTGGTGAGGTAGGATCCGCAGGATCGGCGGGACAGTCCGCTGTTCCCGGGATTTCGGCTATGACAACCGCCCATCCGCGGGCGGTGATCTCGTGGGTTCGTTGGCTGTTATCCGGTCTGTATCCGTCTAGTCCGGTCATGATGAAGATGACGGGGACTGGGGCCTCGGGTCGAGCATTGCTAGGCCAACGAATGTAGATGGGGATTTGAGGGCCATCATTTCCAGAACGGTGGGTGTGCGGGATAGTAACTTCCTTGATTGGCGGATTCCATTGGGAAGCGGACTTGAGATAGACCTTTTTCTGAAGGTCGAACGCTGTTCGCTTGATGGAGTCTGGCTGGGCGATGTCAACGTAGGGAAAGCGAGAAATCCGATAGACTACGGCTGCGCGGCGGAAGAGGTCGATTGCATGATGGGTGTGGCCAGCATCCATGGCTTCTGAGGCTCGGGACTCTAGCTCCGATGCTGTGGGAAAGAATGTTGATGTATATTCGTCCGTACTGGCGTCATTGATATTCTCCTGCCGTTCATCGGTCTCGGTCAGTTGCAACGAAATCTGAGCTTTGAGTTAGGCAAGACAAACCGAGATTAGCTTTCGAAATATAGGCTCAAAATCTTCATAGCAGCCATCATGAAAAGGATAAACTCCTTTTTTGCACTGTAAGGTTCGGTTTATTCGGTTAGTTGTCTCAATACGTTGAATTGCAGAATAGTTTGCGGATAACTGACAGCAAACTTCCAACGAGTTTCCCACAAAGCCTTGATACAGCCTTTATGCGGATAGATCGTGTCGAATTTATCCCCAAGGATCCAATTAGTCATGTTTATGTAGTGAAATTAAGTCCCAGTCTTTCCAAGAAAAGGGAGGCTATGAGTGTGATGGAGAGGAAGCGGTCGTCGCAGTGAACAACATGTTAGAGGTGAATATAGCAGCTGCAAGACAAGTTTTGAAGAAAACCCAGTGAGATCGATTTTACCCCCACTTCAATGATCTACTACCCCAGCAGGTACCACTTTAAACCACTTGTACTACATATTTGACGGGTTGTCGAAAGATCACGTGAGATATCTGTAACGCTGCGGCCACAGCCCTAAAGCCAGCATACCGCAAACGGCGAGGAAGTTACATCGCACCCCACATATCTAAAATTGCTAGATAGGTGATGACTTCATTATAGCACAGCATCAAGGATATTACGAGGATTGGCGCATCAAGGTAATAAGCTGGAAAGATCTTCGTACTATCCTTGCCAATTGATGTACTATTGGTTACCCAGGCACCGTGTATAACTTTAAAAAGTTCTACTCCGTACTTATCTACAAACTAAAAACGACAAGAATAACAGACGGGAATCATTTAACAGCAGAAGAATGGTGGTGCTCCCTAAGCGCTGCATGGGTGCGACGTGACCCTCCTCCGAAGTACAATAAACTCACATGAGCATAAATTCTATACTATAAACATCACTCAGTTGGCCGACTCAAAAAGCCCCACGAAAAGATAATAGCAAATGGAACTTCATTATCGTTTTATGCTATGTGAAAATCTTTCACAGCAAAGGAAGGGAAATAATATTATTCACGCACTGCTCATTGATACCAAGCAAGTGTTCGGTTGTTATATGTCACGATGGCTTTCCGATTCGTTTCTACCCCACCCAAAACACTCAAAGGTTGTATCTAACCTGGCGCAAATAATTAGACAATTCAATAATATCACTTGATTTGCCCGAATAGTGGTGTTGTCAGTCGGAATATGAAATACCATTTGGGATAGGGGTTTGAACGGAATGGTTCTTATTCTGCTTATCCTATTAATCATATCAGGTGGATAACCTTGTCATCTCCATTCCGGGGGTGGTAAAAGTCTTCAGGGGTTGTTTGGTTAGAGCCCTCAGTACGACTTCTAGATTTGGCGGGCCTCTTAGGGCGTGAGACTCCAACCAGCCATAATAATAGCCTGGAGACTTACAACTGCTGCGTTATGCAGATCTGAGTCGATGCCCGGGTGGCGCTCGTAGATACCATTGTCGACCTTGTCATGATGACTATCTTTTTCTCCTTCTTGATACCGAAACAACATACCATCCTCCTTTCCGAATTCCTAGCCATGGTAAAGACGACCAGCTGATATCCGCCATGCCAACAAGAATGAAGATACAAACGACTGACAATAGGAGCTGGGTTACGCTCATACTCTCGACAAAGAGGTGAAGGCGTGGCATTTTACAGGTGGCGAAAGCCCTGGCATAAGTGAACAACGATGTTTAAAAAAAGAAGAGATCTAGGGCTAGTAGGCTCGATGACTCGCATGACTGTGGGCGAGGCGAAGAAAAGTGCCGACCAACCAAGACTTTCTCTGTGCGTAGATATAGCACTTTGCCAAATGCCCAAGGAACCTATGGTTGCGCTCAGCCTCACAGGATGTCCCTAGTCTCAGCGGCTAATGCATGACTAGAGGGCGCGCGCACCAGCCATGTAGGAGGAAAAGGATAATACGAATAGTCAGCACAGCGGCTAATGAGGCTGAAATAGAGTATCCGCAAGGTTGTCAAGAAAGCGATATTTTCCATCGTTCCAAACCTTCTTAGAATATCTATCAAGGATACTCAAAATGGAAGGCTTATGCGACAAGTGCGCTGGGCAGGGTTATATTTCTGAAGCAGCATGGAGAGATAAGACCGTACCAGACCGGCACAAGGAGCTTGCGCAAGACGTGCTTGTTTCTTGATGCTTAGAGGAAGGACAGAAAGCCATGAGCCTGGTGCCTCATCGCCTGCTGGGCCTCGTGAATTTAACGATAACCCCAAGGGATTCAACTTCAGCTCCCTTGGTTCTCGACTCATGTTCCTAAACGACAGTCCATCAAAACTAAGATTCAGAAAGTTGGACGAGCTATTAAACCGACGCATATTAAACCCGAGCTGGTCCAAAAGTGGATGAATATTTGTCAGCCTACTCACGAAGAAAAATGCCGACAGTTGCCCCTGAAAGTCGCCAGTTCCTCTGGTGGTAAATCTGACTTAAAACGCTGCTTGGTGATCGATGTCCTGGACAGCTGCATGGTCTAAGCGCCGGCACCTTGTGAATATTTTGCTCTCAGTTACGTCCGGGGCAATTCCCCACAGTTGCCTTTGTTGTCGAGCAACAAGCACCGTCTCATGGCTGCAGGAGGTCATTGAGAAGCTTACCGCCAATTCCAAAAATCATACAAGATACTATGGTCTTGTTTATCGCATTGGGGGAGATATCTTAGGGTGGACAGTCTCTCTCTGGTCCAGGACGAGGGAAGAACTCGCCAATAGTATTATCTCTATGTATTTGATTTATAGAGGGTCCATAGCGACGATTGTTGCAGCTACTGGTGTTAAATGCTAATGCAGGGCTCGCCGGAGTCCGACAGGAGTCTCACAATATGGACCAAAGGACCAAGGAGGTAGCACCTGGTGTCAGGATGAGAGTTCTGAAAGAGCTAGACGGTTACCTCTACATGTCGAAATACTCTACCAGAGGCCGGACGTATGTAGCCACAAGCACCAAATGAACTGTAGATGGAAATGGCGCTGACAATTCTAAGATTCCAGGAACAGACCCTCTCCAATCGCTGTATCTTTTCTGTCAACGACCCGGTCCATTTTCGCCGTCCTTAATGCACCTGTGCGAGGATGGCACCTCCGACGAATGCCCCGAGAAGACTAATTTGACAAGTGTGGGCAGTTTTATTCCAGCTTCACTGGATCTAGAATGCCACCTACTTTAAGTATTAGCTATTTTATATTAGTGCGTTTCAGACACTTCGACTCCATTACTCCCGACGAGAGTCTGGAAAAGACAGTGATGCAATAAATGCGTTTCATGGCATCCTCCGGTCGCCTCAGCGCGAGATTGAAGAACGACCTATTAGAAGGCATTCCCATCGTCGGCTTCGACCTAAAAATCTTGTTCGTGGGCTCGTGCATTAGACGCCTATTAGACTTTCCTAGCTACTCGTGGGCTGGCTGAACCGGTGCTGTGCAATGGTTAGATCACTCTGAATGGGACTTGGCGGATGTGGTCGGCTTATTTCGAATGGTATTAGTTTTATCCCGCTAGGAAAACTGGTTGAGTTCCTTCTTCTCTCAGAAAGTAGCGGACAAGTGGAAGATATGATTTCTAGGGCCTCAATATCTGAGCCACGTGGCGCCCAACGCCATTCCTGGCGATATTACTGGATTATGCTTATCAGCTGGGAAGTCGGAGTGGCCGAACGACTGGGCATTGGGACAGTGGACGCCGATTCGGTGCAAGAGTCATATGAGCTCGAACTTGTCAGGGAAGAAATATTATCGGCATGATGAAATCAATGGTAAGCGGTTTCTTTAGGCCCAAGAAAGTGCCATTGACCCTGTAGCGCTAGTATTCAATACCCTAGCTTCCCTGGAGGCCTTCCCAGTTTCTGTACAAAACACCAGCTCACATAGACTCATGTTTGATACTCTATTTACCCTCTAAGTCTATAAATATATATTTAGTAATAAGCATTGCCAAACATTATTCCTGCAATGGGAAGCCGTATCCAACTAGGAAGGCGGGTTCATCAATGCTATGATGCTGGTAGCTGCGACCGTTAGCATCGTAGTTGAGCTGGAGTTAGTGTTCTTACCTGAGAACGCCGACAGCACCAGGTTCCAGCATCATAGAGAGGGGGAACTCCATGGGATAGCCCAGCCAACGTTTGGTGAAGGCCCGGAGCAAGTGCCCGTGAGCGACAAGCACCACGTCGCAGGGGTTCTCTCCGTGCATATTCGGAGCGTGGATGGCCCGGATCTCCTGGATGAGACTGTCCAGACGATGCGTGACCTCTTGAGGGGACCTAGTGATACTAAGTTCAACACTGTTCGTGCAGGATAGGGTGCTGTTACTCACTCGCCCTTCTCACAGCCATCCCTCCAGATATCCCATGGCCTCTCTGTATCGAGGCCATGCTCCTTTCGTAGCTCTCGGATCTGACGAGTCAACAACCCCTCGTACAGCCCATAACCCCATTCGGCAAGTCGCTCTGTCTCGGAGACTTTGTTATCGCGCCTCAACGTCTCCTTGTCGGCGTCACTGAAGGCAATCTCAAAAGTCTGTACCGCCCGCTTGCGGGGGCTGATGAAGACATGGGCTACATTGGACGGGTCAATCAGTTTGCCTTGACCAACAATAATCTTACCGGATGCCTGAACCTGCTTGGTGCCGTGTTCTGTGAGCTCCAGCTCGCTGATACCGGTGTAGCGTCCGCTTTTGGACCACTCCGTCTCCCCTAGGATAGATGGTCAATCCGCTGGAGGACGTATTATAGGCACCATACACATACCGTGACGGTACAGAAAAACGCGGGGGGTTCCAGCATCCTTGTCCGGCATTATCAAGAGTGGAGATTTCTGAGGAGTAAATGTTATGTCTATGTTTTGTCGTCAAGGAACAGATGGGAAAATGCCGTGGTTTGTGGACGGGAAAACGAATTTCATTTCAATTTCTCCTCACCGATTGGCTCGGAAGGGCATAGCCTAATTCGGATTTTCTATAACTTCATTGGTTGACCTCTCTAAAGGTATTTGGATCTACAAATTAGCCTATGCGAATGCTGCCCTCTGTCTATAACAACAACACATATTTATATAAACCCTTAAACCCTCAAGAAAAGGCTTTCTTTTCGGACCACGTGAACTAGTTACTAAACACATTCAAGAATTGCTCCGCCATTACCTCAAAAATTAACAAATTTACAAAGGATCTAAGCGCCTCGTATATTTCGTATATCCTTCTTCAACCGCATGAAGAGATTTATAATTTTCACGGTTTACTTGAGAAATATCTACTCGGTAGAGCGACGGCTAAATGATTGGATATAAGTCTTTATCCGATATACTTCCAAACTTTCAACGTCTATAGTATCAAAGCCGGAGAAATCTTCTCTTTACTCTGTCCCCAAGCTACCGCAGCTTTCCAGATTATCAATGTTATTGATATAATAATTCCAACATATTCATAACAACAAAAATAGCTTAAAAACAAAATGACACAATGCACATCAATGGGAATAATAACTTGGTTTCCAAATAGCGAAAGATCAAACCAGCCAAACTGATAAACGACATCAGAAATCTGGTCGTATATAGACACCATATTAGAGGACCTCAAGACATCCAATCAAATATAGTTAAAAGCAAGCAGACAACCCACTCCTTACTGACTCCCAAAATGCTCAATAGCTTGAACATGAAGCCCATCCTTGTCAAAATTCGCTTTGGGCCTTTGGGACTTATGACCCCATGGAGTCTGCTGATTTTGCATGTCAACCAGCAGGCTGTTAGCCTTCCTAACCAACGCCGCCTAGACTTCGCCCTCACTGCATTTTCTTGGAGATCGATATCGACCCGTGCTTGGGTATAAGGGTGTTCTCTCAGATCAACTCTCGTCGCACTAAATCTATCATTGCGAGGCTTCAAGTTAAAAAGAATGGAGCAAACGTCCTCCAGGTTTGGATTCTGCAACAAATTATGCGCTTGTAGGTATCCTCGGTTCGTATATACCTAGATACTAGCTCGCTGGGTGATTCCATATTTTGACCAGGTGACACGGTCACCTCTCCTTGGGAGCTGTCAAACTGCATTGAGTCACTAAGGTCTTGGGCTCGTGGGGGTAGACTGTCCGGAGTCACGTCCGCGCTGAGGGAATGAGCAGAACTGAAGAACCAATCTAGAGAGGGCCACTTTTTGTAGGGTTTTCGGGGAAGCCTAGGTCGATAGAAAGCTCAAGGCTCTCATGATTTTGGAGGGTTTGAGATAACTAACGTAAACGAGAAGTGCTACTTGAATAATTTGCAGAAGGGGATATGGGCCTATTATATCTTATCCTATGGACACCCCTTTATTTGAGCTATTTTCTTAGAATATAACAACAAAGAGGTTGGCAGTAGGAGGCATTTATCCTTAATAAATGCAGCGTTAGAGCTTCTCTTTTTCTTTTTTTTCCTTTATTCAAAATCATGCAGAGATGGAATCTTTGGTACGGCACTTGTGTATGCGTGTGTATCGCCTTGGGACCGAAATTTATTACTCTGAGGCGCGACAGTTGAATCTCGATGCCATGCTGAGCTTCTATCGGCTAGGTAATGCACTGGAGGCACAAGGGTATTTGTACCAGGCTATAGTTGCTTAGGTGAATTCGGCGGAGATACGATGTCGAAATGCTCCCAATAACGGTTGGGATGCTGGGAAGGTAACTTCATTGAGACGGGTGAAGGAAATTGTGGCAAGACTCGGAGGTAGATTATTAGCAAGTGATTATATCTCCATGGAGGATCGTATGTATTCTGGTGTAGCTTGAAGGCCAAGCACGGGCTGTGAGCGTATAACTAATGAAACCAACGTAAGGGTTTGTAAGCTAAATATAGTCTCAGTGCTTATAGAGGCTAAAAAATAGATACTTTGAACCCTTTCTAGAGGACTTGCAAATACGGTGGCGAACGACTGCTGACGGTTTGGTTTTCAGGATGGAATATACCACCGGATGATGATTGGGGCACGGGATTGGATCGATTGCCTCGAAACGATCATCAAAGGGCAAAGTTTATTGTACGATAGGGTTAGAGGTTCATGCAACGCGAAGTTCTGGTTTACATATGTTTACATATTAGATTGGGTGAGGTTTGGGATGGGTTCGACAAGCAACGGGTAATCGTAGTTAATACATGCCAATATGCAGCGTACTCGACACGTCCAAGTCTACTATATGCTATACTGAGGCCATATAAATCACACATGGAAATAGTCCAGTACATACGACCACAGGGTGTGGAGAACAGGGCTTCCCGTCCGCTCAGCCGTACTTAAGCCACACGCCGGCCGGTTAGTAGTTGGGTGGGTGACCACCAGCGAATCCCGGCTGTTGTATGTATTTTTTTCTTTATCAGCTTTTACAGCTGAAAGTAGTCACTTGCTCGTAGAGTATCTTCTATTATATCAATTTCTGTATGGTTCTATCCTCTATCAGTTATATTATTACGGTATGCCTGCAGGCACACGCTACCTATCTACCTGAATTCTGAATATACTCATATCCGTGAGTGTAGTACAAAGCTTTCAGCTTTATATCATAGTCTTTTATAGATAACGCAGCGGTTAAGCTTCTGAATGTATCTGGAGAGCACACCGTAATATATCTTACTTAAAGATCTTGGAGATAGAGGATTTGGTTGGAGGAGATAATTGGGTAGATTTATAAGGCGAGAAAAAGATAGTCTAGTTATACGTATGTTTATCGCGTGTACTGGATCGGCAAGCGAGAAGCAAACCGAACAGGAAACTGATATCCAACAAGGAGTGC
The DNA here is from genome assembly GCF_009176365.1 of Aspergillus alliaceus. Classification (NCBI taxonomy): domain Eukaryota; kingdom Fungi; phylum Ascomycota; class Eurotiomycetes; order Eurotiales; family Aspergillaceae; genus Aspergillus; species Aspergillus alliaceus. The sequence continues at coordinate 111,703 of NW_022474736.1, forward strand.
GCCAATTACTAGAGAGATTGAGTAGCATTCACACTCAAGCTGATCTCAAGCAGCAAATTTATCAGCATTATCGATCTATGTCTTGGAGAATATGAAAGGGTTGTCAGTTATGGCAACTATCGCGGACCTACGGAAAGCCAGGAACATTATTCTAACTTTAAGATTAGGTTATTTCTCAGGCTAGGTTGGTGATTCATCGGGAGGCTTTAAGGTAGCGATCCTCACTCAGCCGAACAAGGAAAGAAAAAAAGAAAGTCAAGACTGAATGACAATTACACCGCCTAACATACATATCGGAGTTTCTCTTACGCTTGCCGTATCAGTCCTAGTGCTCAGTGGGGCGGCTGAGCGCTCAGTGATCGCTCAGCCCTCAAGTACCTGAGGTGGTCAACTTTGTTCACTGATTGTTGCCTCACGGATTCTGCCGCTCGCATCCGCGTTCGATGAGCCTGTAACACTCTCCTTTCCCCTCGGTGGACGTAGTAAGTAATCAGTATCGTACCGTATTAGAAGAATGGCATGGAATCAGGCCAACTTTAAACTGCAGTTTTAGAGGAGAATACCAGATTCTTCGCAACTTATCATGAGCGTTTTAACCACGAAGGTGCGTACCTTCTCTGCCGCTGCGGTGCAAGTAAGTCCGCTATCCACTTCTTCTGCCGTGTTGCAAAGAGACGCCTGCCCCGACCTCCAGGGCTCCCCTCTGAAACAATCCCCTACTTACTAGGCACTCCGAAAGGCGCAGTTCAACTGGCCGCCTGGCTATCTGAGACCCATTTCTTTGAGGATATCTGCCCACGACACTCCCCACCTCAGCAAGGCTGAGATAGCACATCCTTTTCTTTTGCTCTTTATTTCTCTTCTTCAGAAAAAGAAATGCAGTGGAGGCAGAATGGGTCATGGAGCGTAGGCAGACCCGTGCAGCTGGCATTATCCCTCTACCTGCTACCGCAGGCCCTCTTCTTCCTTTTCTTAACTACGGCAGCTATATAAACGCGCCAAAGTCCCCTACATGTACATAGAACTAGAACTAGCATAGTTAGAGACACCCAGGGCTTACCCCCTGACGGCCTTTGCCCTAATAGGGGAGGATGGGTCACATGCCTCGACGGTGAACCACGGCCGTTAAATATAACCAAACACGCCGAAGGCGGGTGAGGCTGCTTACCTGAAGGGACCGTCACAGTATAACGAGAAGATTGGTCTGTCTAAGCGGCCAATATAAATGCGTCCCCACACAGCCTCCCTTTTTAGCGCCTGCTCAGGATTTTAGAAAGTTGCTGCATTTTCACAATGTGACAGCCTGAGCATACATAATAAGCAGGTATTGTTAATATGCGGAGTTGTGACTGAGTGGGGTTATGATCCACAGACAACTCTTCCAAAAGATACCCGGCTTGTACGTTCAAAACTAGGATTTGAAAGTCCTTGGGCAAATTATCAGAAACAATGTCCCAATACAATTATTCCCCACTTCTGGTAGGGCCTAGTATGATTCGTGTTCTTTGTCTATTACCTAATGAGGACAACACCGCTTCAATCGAATGTCAGCTCATTACCTACACGTTACCAACAGGCAAGGGGCATCATCCATATGAGGCTTTATCTTATGTGTGGGGAAGCGAGAGTAAACCTCAATGTATCTTTATAGATGGGCATTCTTTACCTGTTACCGACAACCTCTACGCGGCACTGTTACATCTTCGAGATCATCAGCTGCAGCGCATGCTCTAGATAGACGCGATTTATATTAATCAGCAAGATGATCTGGAAAAAGCTTGTCAGATCCAATCTATACTGGCAATATATGGTCAAGCCAGCCATGTGATTGTTTGGCTAGGAGAGACAGCAGATCACAGCGATAGAGCACTTGAAAATATCCGCGTTCCTGCAGAGGACGAGCCATTTACAGACAAATCCACTATCTTGTGGGGAAAGAAAACAAATCATGATGCCATTTTGATGTTATTACAACGACCGTGGTTCCGGCGAATTTGGGTAAGAAAAATCTTGCGATCGATTTAGGAACTACTAACTAATTAGTACAGGTCCTCCAGGAGGTTAGTGCTGCAAGATCTATTCTGGTTATGTGTGGTCCTGTCAAGATGAATGGATATACCTTTTCCTTAGGCTTGAATGGATTGAACCTTACTTATGAGGCTCATCCAGGTTTAGAGAGCCTGATCCGCTCAATAACCTATTTTATGAGAGGGGCAATCTTCCGACCCGAATATACGACACGTTTACATAGAGTAATGTCTTTGGGAGAACTGATGGACATGTATCACACCCGTGAGGCTACCAGAAAACATGATAAAGTATATGCATTGCTTGGTATGAGCTCTGATGACCCCAACACAGCTGACCTCTTACCCGACTATGGGCTTCCATGGGATGCACTCTTCCAGCGGGTCATTACCTGGATTCTCACAGAAAATCATGCTGTTGAGACTTGGCCTCATAGAGAGATAGCTGTGATAAAGGCCCAGGGGTATATACTGGGCCGGGTAAACTCGGTGAAAGATGACACTTCACGATATGATAGACAATGTGTGCAGATCTCCTTTAATACTACGCCGAGATCGCTCAGCTATGAGAATGAATGGGGTACTCAATGGCTACTTCAAGCTTCAGCGAAGCCTATTCAGGAAGGTGACATTCTCTGTCTTCTACAGGGAGCTCTAAAGCCAAGTATCGTTACCATATATGAGGATTATTTTAGTATTAAAATGATCAGTGTAACTCCTCATCAAAAAAGAGAAGGAGGAAGCATGCATAGAGCGCTTCAAAACGTTCTGCATTTACAAAAGGAGCCCCTCCGTGATATACTCCTAGTTTGGAGTTGGGAAGCTTTCCAGGCGCACTCAGGGAAAGAGAACGAATCGGAACCCTTGATGAGATTCAATGATACAGTACCAAGCGACGCAGCGATAGTTTCGGAAAACAAAAGATTAAATGGTTTGGCGCTCATTCTTGAAGATATTGTTACGATAGCGTTGAGATTAGGGCCTCGTGGGAACCAAGTGATGAAACACCTACTTCTTCGAAATGGATCGAAGTTTCCGGTTAGCGAAACTGTGGTCGAAATGGTGGCAGGGAACATTGAATGGGGGGGTGAGATCATGGATCTACTCCTTGAACAAAAAGGCAAGAGTCTATCAATCTCAGAAAACATAGTCAAGTTAGTTGCAGGAAATATTGAATGGGGAGGTATGATCATGGATCTTCTCCTCGAACAAAGAGGCAAGAGTCTCCCAATCTCAGAAGCTGTGGTTGAAATAGCAGCAGGGAATACAGCGTGGGGAGGTGAGATGCTGAAGTGGCTCCTCAAACAAAGAGGCAAGGGTCTCCCAATCTCTAGAGCTGTTGTTCAAATAGCAGCGGGGAATACTGCGTGGGGAGGCGATATATTGAAGCGGCTGCTCAAACAAAGAGGCAAGAGCCTACCCATCACAGAAGATGTGGTCAGAATAGCAGCAGGGAATCCTAGGCAAGGATATTGGATATTGAAGCAGCTTCTTGAAGAAATAGGCAAGAGCCTACCAATCTCAGAAGATGTGGTCAAAATAGCAGCGGGGAATACTGGACAGGGGTATTGGATTATGGAACTACTTCTTCAACAGAGGGGGAAGAGTCTACCAGCCCCAGGAGATGTGTTTCAGGTAGTGGCAGGGAATACTAAATGGGGAGGTGAGATGCTGAAGCAGCTCCTTGAACGAAACGCATTATATGACTAGTTAACGCACATGAATCATACTCTTGCGTCTTTTGTATTTCCTCATTGTGATTCTGACTTATTCTATCGTATTTTATTATTTTTCATCATTACATACGATCGTTATATATAGGTTGTGTCAATGTCTATTGTATTCGGAATATCCTAGTAATTCTATAGCTAGACTCCAGAGATATCAATGCATAAGTGTAAGGGATACGACCCGCAACATTCGATAAAAAATCATAGCTATCAAACAAGAAGAAAACGCTGAAGAAGAAAGAAAGGAAGGATGAAAGAAAGAATCAACAACAGTAGGAAAATAAGGTATCACAGGAAGGAGGGGTCGAAATACACCACGTAACGCATAGGTAAACGAGGGCCAACGGCCTGAGTATTCTAACGGGCTTCAGCCTGCTACACTTCTCATAATTTTTCTTCCTTCCTCTCCATTGTTTCAGGCCCCGCAGCGTGCGTCAGCGCGCGTCTTTCAGTATTCCAGTGCGTAACTTCTATATAGTCTGCTTAGAAGTTAGGGTTTAGGGATCGTTTTCAAGAGTGTATCTCCGAAATTCATTTCGAATATCTGTAGTAAGAATATAATTTATTGATCAGAGATTAAGATACCGAGAGCGTATCGATATACCTAATATCTATAGGCCCTCAGCAGCCTTCGCCAAAGTGTTCTTTTTAATCTAGAGATAATGGCCTCTGATAGATTTCTTTCCCCGCGTACCTCCAGGAAAGACAACTCGTTAACCAAGGTACTTCTACCTAGTACTGTAAAAGGAAAGTAGAAGCCTCATTGGGCGCCTGTTTACTTTGATAAAGTCTAAAATTTGTGTATAAATGCCATTGTGGCTATATAAAGCGGGCAGAAACGCCTGGAGCAAAGGTATCATCCAATAGGCAGTGTGGTAGAGTAAGCAAAGTGGGCAACAAGGTTCGGTTTCGGGTAGTTGAAGATCTTGGAGGTAGAGGCAGGTTACAGGTTATATAGGCGCGTTCGAATGCCAAGGTGGACCGAAACTAGTCATGTGATGGGGTTACCGAACTATCCGACTTGTACCATACATGTTTTAATTACCAGCCTATCTGACTTTCTAGATTGTAAATTTCAACTTCATATATCTTATTCAATATGACTCCAATTGAAGCGGCGTTAGAAGAATTCGATTCCTTAGGACCAGGCGAATCCCCTAATTATACTGAAATTGCGAGATGACATGGGATTCAGCGGTCAATGCTATTAAGGCGCCACTGTGGGGTTACGTGCTCTAAGGACTACCAGTATGAGCAGCAGTGAATTCTCACCAACCAACAAGATAAAGAGCTTATAAGATATATTAATAAGCTTACTGAAAGGGGCCTCTTTATATTATATGAGATGCTTCAGAATTTTGTAAAAGAACTTACTGAAAATAAGCCTAGAAAGCACTGATCTGGGCGCTTTCTAAAGCGGTACTAAGATAAGCTTATTTTAACCTATACAACTGGTATTGATGCCGCGCGAAAATGAGCTGATTCTGTATATAAATATACTTTATATTTTGAGTTACTAAGCCGGAAACTCCAGGAATATAAGCTACGGCCGGAGGATATCTATAATATAGATAAGAAAGGTTTTATAATTAGAATAAGAAGAAGTACCAGCGGGAAAAATCCTTACAATTTAATCTTCTGTCTCCTGAGAATAATAGTGCAGTATTCTATTCTTCCCAGAAGATTTAACAAGCTTGTGATCTTCAAAAGTAGAAAGACAAGACTATACAGATTGCCAAGATCTTAAAAGAGAATGAAATAGTTTGCCAGTAGTAAGTAAAGAAAGAGAAATAACACTTAAAGAATATAAGAGAATTCAAGTATCTTAATAAGAATTAGAATTACACCACTTGGAAACAGAGTAAAAGAGACAACAGAAAGATAAGAAGCGCCTAGCTAAGAAGACAGATCAGCAGTTTCAAAATCACTTTAAGCAGGTTAAGAAGGCTCTAAAGAGGATTTCTAAAGCTTCATCTGCTAAAGTTATTGTAAAGGCCCCTCCAACAGTAAATCAACGAGGCCGCCAGATATAGCTGCCCCACCGCTACTAAAGCAATTAAAAACTCTGTATAGACTCTATCTAATGGATACTTTAAACCACCAAGAAATTGAGGGATAATATTAAATGTATGTGGTTGAATTGCTTCATGTTGATTATCGTAGTTGGGGGCGATTTTGTGCATCAGGTGGGGCCGTGCATCAGGTGATCACTGACTGTACGGTAGCTTCAAGTTTCATCCCCATTCTTTCAAATCCTTGACAAAAATAAACATGTCCTTACCAACCCTCCCAACCGAATTACTCTCATGCATCGCCACCCACCTCCTCCCATCTGTACAAGACGTGGATTCTCTAGCCAAAGCATCTAAAATCCTGTACGTAGTCACTAACCCCATTCTCTACCATCACCAAATCTTTCATCAAGATAGCTCGGCCTTAATATGGGCCGCCAAACACGGCAAACCAGACCCCTGCAACCGCCTGCTGCAAGAAGGCGCCAACCCCAACACCCAAGATCCGCAGCACAGAACGCCCCTTTCATGGGCAGCCGGAAACGGTCATAAAGAGGTCTCTTCAATTCTTCTGTGCTCGGAAAAGATAGACCCGAATGTGCCCGACGCGCATCTCCAAACTCCTCTCGTCTGGGCGGCAGGGAACGGCCTGCCTTCTGCTTCCACGGCGTGGAATTCGCCCAGGCCAACAACGGATGCCGTGCATTCAAAGGCGGGCGATTACCTCGCTATCGTGAAACTGTTACTATCGACGACACACATCCAGCCTGATTGCCGGACCCAGCGCGGGGAAACACCCCTCACGGCTGCCGCAGCAGCGGGAGCAGAAGATGTAGTAGAGGAGTTGCTTCGCACGGGGAAGGTAGACGCAAACTCAAAGGATCGGTTCGGGCAAACGCCGCTCCTGGCAGCAGCCCGAAACGGGCATCTAGGGATCGTCAAGCGCCTCCTGGCAATTGAAGGCGTGGACGCGGACGCCAGATCCCAGAGCGGAGATAGCCCTCTCCTGGCCGCCGCGCGGAACGGACACGCGGGAATCGTGAAATTGCTTCTTGCTATCCCTACCGTAGACCCAGACCAACAGCCTAGTTTTGGAGACCGGGCTCTGTTAGCTGCCGTTTGTGCTGGGCACACGGATGTTGTGGAGGCGCTTCTTGCTAACGAGAAGGTTGATCCGAGCTTGCCGAGTAAACAGGGAGTTACAGCACTCGTGAGGGCTGCGCAACGAGGACGGACGCATATTATGCGGTTGCTGCTTGCGAAGGGGGTCGAACCGGATGGGAAGGACAGGGAGGGTAGTACGCCGCTTATGATCGCTGCTGAGAGTGGACATGTCGAGGCAGTTGAGCTTTTGCTTTCTACCGGTCGGGTGCAGGCTGATTTCGACTTGACAAAGAGGAATAGGTCGTCTGTTTTTGCACCGTCGGAGTTGAATGAGGATGTTGTTAGGGTGTTGGATGATTATAAGAGCCGGCGTCGAGGTGGCTCCTCGTTGGATTCTTAAGGTTTGATGGGTGTTACTTTGTATTATACACTGGACCAATAGTTATTTGAATATCGGGATTTTAATTCTTTGGTTCAAAAAATTTTGTTGCGTTTTTTAAAGACGTTGCCTGTCCTTTATTGGTGGCTTCATAATCATGTATATTCACCCCCTGACCTCATGCTCAAAGAATTATTTATTGGACCTTTGAAAGCAACGTATAGCAGGTTTCATAATACCCACAATAGAAACAAATCTCATTTACAGCCAGCGAAGCAGAGAATGTTGCCAATCTCGCTAACTCAGGTCGTGCGTACCTAGTCTCTCAAGCCTCGCATACTGAGCAGCCTCAGCTCACGCGTTCTTTAGCCCATCCTTTGCTCTGGGATTATAGAAGAAACACTACAACCGCAGCCGTCCTGCAATGAGCAGGCGCCGCCGCTATGTCTCCCTCAAGCTCTATGCATTATTCGTGACTATCGAAAAGGCACCGCAGGAGATCGTCGGTAGTAGCTGCGACTTGAAGAACTTCGAAACCCTCTAAGGACGAGGCAATTAATAAATGAAGTATCTGGTAATATCCATCGTGATATGAGCCATTGTAATAAAGCGAACCCAGTCGCCTTGAGCCGCGAGATAGAATTCCCGAATGACGGAGGTAAGAGGCCGTGGGAGTAAAGTAATGACATTGCTGGATTTGGTTGGGATTCCCCGAGATGCGAGAAGACGCCTTAGAATTGCTGTATTGTTCATGGAATACTTCTAGATCGTTTCCTGAGATGACGTGGGATATAGGCCGGGGAATAGCCATTTCGAAGACGGCGCGGAGATCGACCATGTCTGGGAGGGCTGTTGCAAATCGGTCCTTCTTCATTGGTTTGTGATGGAGCTGGTGTAGCTCACGTGTGTGGGATTGATTGTCTTAAGATCTAAATCTACTTTACAGAGATTCCTTGGTGTTGTGGTCAGGTCACGTAGTTCTGCCTTAGGCTCCCATAGGCTCTGACACAGCTCTCTTTTAAATGATTTAATCGGACCTTCCTTATTCCCTTCATATTTCCTAACTAGGTAGTACCTTCGGTTTCCATGGTGTTGAGTAGGCCCAGCTTCTCCATAAAGGAGGCATATTTCACTATAGGAAATGGTTTGATAAGCCTGTCTGCTGTATTCTCTTCTGATTTGATTGTTTTAAACTTAGTAGTTCTGTTTTCCACTGCTTCCTTTATATAGTAGTAGCGTATATCGATCCAAGACAATACAGTAGAGTAATTAGGGCATTTCAGTATATTAATAGTATTCTGTAAGTCAGTGTAGATCTTAATAGGCTTATTAGGTGTAGGAATTCTGACTGTATTAAGTAACTTAAGCAGCTATATAGCCTGTTTAGCCGCTGTATTCTATATAATAAGTTCTATAGCTGTTAAGCTTGGGGTGACGATGTCTTGTTTCTTTAAACTCCAGTACATTGATACTCCAGCCAGTATAAAGATAAATGCTTCAGTAGATCTGCCGTTTTCACAATTGCCATAAGATAAATTAATATACGCATGCAAGTCTTTATTAGGATGTTGGCCTAATCTAATCTGATAATCAGGTTGTTTCCTGAGATATCTAAAGGTGCGCTTGATTTCTTTAAAGTTATTTACATTGGCACATTCGGTCCGCCTGCTTAAGCGGGAGATTGAGAAGGTAATATCAGGGTGTATATAGCAGGTAATCCAGTTAAGCTGTTATGGTTTGGTTGTCTCTGCGCTAGTAGAGGTAAACCACTCGACCAAATAAAAAGGTACAAGACGACTGATCCTCATCAGTCGCATCTAGCGCCCTATATTGTGGCGAAGACCATAGTCTGAGCACCATCTGGGTTTATCCCGTAATATAAGCTGGCCTGATAACTCCTGATATAATTGTTTCTGGTCTGGATCAGGTGGTTCAGTTAATTCTGTTAGCTTCCAGCCAGGTGCCATTGGTATGTCAGATCTATTCAGGTCATTGATATTGAGCTCTGCAAGAATTTTATGTATGTAGGCTCATTACAAGAACATGATAGTCCCGGTTGTCACGGGTAAGCCTTAGGCTTAAGGCCCCGATGGCAAGTTGCGATACTATATATACCGCACCTGGGAAATCAACTCCGATCAGAGTTGATCATAGTGGATCTTTTACCTAGTGGAAAGATTCTACGTATCGAATTGCTAATCCTAGGAGTAATCCTTTACACCGGTAGTACAGTCCCTGCTGATATTGTACCCTAGAGATTGATTAGGTTCGCCTAGGATCTTTATTTTAAATAACTTTCCTAATTTGATAAGGAGATTATTAATGATCTGATCTATAGATACTGCTATAATAGTATTATTTATATATATAATCAGGAGTATACCTTAACTGGGATCAGTATAGAGATATAGATCTTAGTTAATTGCTTCAGTCCTAAGACTACTAGGATATTATTGAAAACACTATTCTACAGTAGGCCTAATTGCTTTAAGCTATAGAGGGCCTTATTCAATAGATATATATATATAGTACTATGGTATATTGAGTAAATAACGTTAGTGTGGTGGGTCACTGAACTGTGTAGAAATAGGATGAACTCCGTGCCATTAACTGTAAAGGATTACTATTAAAAGGAATAAGCCTAGTAGCTGAGAAACCACTGCAGATATTACTAGTAGTATATGAAAAAGCCCTTGGCAAATCATTTCCTCATTCCTTTTCAGTATCAGCCTCCTTTGTAGGACAATCTAGAGGGGCATCCTCTCCATCTTCATGGATTATATCGAAGTCTTTATCTGTTCGGTGGATTGGTATTGGATAATACGAGTCCTACATTTGCTAGTGGTCGGAAGTAATTCTCAGTCACGTGAGCTCACAAGTTGAGAGACAAAGGAAGACCAGAATTCCGAAGTCTCAGCGAGCAAGGTATAGAGTCGGCCTGATTCCCTCAACCGGATTCCAACAAAAACATCGGCGTCACACATCCTACTATATTCAGAGGCTTTCTTCATTAGACCCCTCTTGCGCCGATCTGTCTTCTGACGGATAGATTTCTTGTGAGATTTCCAAGGAGCCCGCATTTTTCGCTGATTGGAAGATGTTAATGACATTAGGCAAATTATTGAAGACTATCCAATCAGAACATATATATTGGCTAGTAAAAAGAGTCCGCCAGTGAAAACGGAATATACTCATAATTCGGAGGCATTGTAGGGCTTTTTATTGCCGCAGTCCATAACCTAAGGACACCACGGTCTGGCGATTGAAATTCGGTAAATCGTGGCGTATAGCGTCAAAGACGGGATACTTTTTTCAGCAGGTCATTATCTAAAAGAGTTGATCAGAAAAGTCGTTGAATAACATGGGCATTACTTCATCAAATGATTCATTTGTTTAATGATGGTAGGTTAAAAAAACACTGGACTGGTTATTTGACCAACAACTTATTCCTCCATCCACTCATCGTAATACTGGCTTTTTTCTGGACCCCCTCTTTCCTCATCTCATCTCAACACCAATGGGAAGACTAATACGCAAGTTATGCATGTTGCCCGATCTGCCTGTCCATGCACATTATTGTTGGAACCGTGTTCAAAAGTGATGACATCTCAACCACATCGGCTGGGCGTCATAAATTAAAACATAGTTTTTAATCATGTGGCTCATACGCTTTATTTTGAACAATGCGTAGCAGACAACAATTGCCAAGTCATTGGATGAATAGGTTACACAAACTGATGGATGTCAAATGTGAATCCAGGAGATGAACAGCTGGTCAACTAAGTATGAGTACTTGTTCGTTACAGTACTTCTGGGTCGGCCATCTTTATTAAAATACCTCGAAGTAATATATTACAAATCCAATACCGAAGCAGCAATTTGCGGGCCTTTGTTACTTTTTCTTAATCGGTCATTTTCAACCACAAACAACCATGTTCAGCAGTGGATCACCCGCAATTTCTGTCCGACCTGAAAAAAAGGGCCATGTTTTCCTTCTATTTCATTTTTTTGACCAGCCACCCACATTTACTTACGGATACATTACATGACCAAAACATAGTGGATCCGGCACCCAGCTTTCTCGAGTTGTTTCTCATTGTAACTATACTTACCCTTACAGCTCAAAAACATACTGCTACAACATCCACTCGTATACAAAAAAGCACGATTATATTTCGATCGCTACCAATACGGTCAACGCTGTCAATGGACCCTGCAGCCTTCCTACTTTTCTTCCTTGCCTTATAAATATAGAGGTTAGCATTGCAATTTTGCATCGGGTAACCAATGATCATGTAGGTTTCCAACCAATTTGAATAATGAACTGCTTGAGCGGTGCATGATTCATGGTCCACCGCTAGCTTTTCACCGGGAATTTATTTTTTGTTCAGGATAGACCTTTTTATTTGGGAAGGCCAACATAAATAGAGATGAGGCGTAAATATTTTAATCGGCCCATGATTGGTTCTTGTTCGAGCTGGTCCAAAAAAAATACCCAAGCGGTATCAAAATACATGAACCGATGATGTTTCGCGAGCATTGTTGGTTGATCTATCTTTTGGCAACCCCAAGGAAGTGTTACCTTGGGCGACAGTTTTCAGAAGACTTAGGCGATGTAATTAGAAATAGTTGGTTAACTATTCAGTAGGGTACGAAATCTATACGTTATAACTCTTTCGGTTGGCCATCATTTATTAGATCACAGTATAATGAAAGATAGCAGTAGGCGATAATCTAGGACCGAATTTTTTTTTTTTGGGGCATGTCTGTTGAATAGTAAACCAACATTGCGAACAAGGGATCGCTTCGGGGCACTCGCTCACAACATATCGAGCTGAGCTCCTGCTGCTGGCTCCTAACATCTTGCCCCACTTAGGAGCCATTCCACTCAGAGAAGCGGTTCACATACATCAGACGGTATTACGGATAAAAGATTAGCCAGCTTCTTATTTACTCGTTACCGCCGTTACCCAAATGCGCACAGGAAAAATTGGACTCAGACACTACCTATCAACGAGGAGTGCCGGAAGTAATAGGTGTACATGTGGAAGAGGGACCCAGGAAACACAGCATATTCTTGTCGCATGCCATTCCGTGGACTAAGCGGGGAGATTTATGAAAGAAGGAGCGGCCAAGGTTATGTTACGAACAAGGCTTCTTGGGCAATCTGAAGCTATAAGCAGTGGAGCACTGAGGTCTAAGGGTAGATAGAAGCAGACATGAGACTTGGGGAACCTTCGGATAAACATTTGGGAGGAACCAGGCCAAGCCTCGATCAAGGCAAACACTAATAAATCAGCGACGGATAGTCATGGATAACTATTGGTTGGTACGGAATATAGTAAATCCGAATCCGAATCTTAATACCGCCGTTTCGGTTACCAAAATACTTTTGATTGAACTTCGTTCCCAAGGTAGTAAGTAGGCGCATTTAAATTTACCCTCACTTAGACGTATGTGAAGTGACATCCATGGATCTACTTTGATAGCTTCGTTCCTGGCTATATCTTTCCGATTGCCAAGGATACATGGAAATATTCAATGCCCTGTCGAATTTGAACTTTAACGGAAGATTACTTTGACCGTTCTCCACTGTCAGCTGACACCACCCTATGACACTTTCGGCGCGCCCCGTCCCACCTATCCTCGATGGAAGTAAACAATATTTCATGGCCCTGCCATACAGCTGATGGCTAGCAGCAGCTCCCCGGATTATAAGGCGCTCTTCTTGAGGGCGGAGGAAGAGCGAAGGCGAGAAGCGGAATTGAGGGGACAAGCGGAGGAAGAGCGAAGGCGAGAAGCAGAATTGAGGGGACAAGCGGAGGAAAACCAACGAAAGGCAGAGGAGGAAAGGGATCAAGGAAGAGAACAGACGCGACAAACGACTTTCGGAGAGCTCATTCAACTCTGCCACAATCTGTTCTCGCGATCCTTGAGGGTCGAAGATCCGTCTCTCTCGACGACAGGAAAAATACCACCACCCAAAGGGAAACGCTGTCCGTTGCGACTCCTCCCATGGACTGACTCTGCAGCCAGACAGCAAGAAGTCTACCGCTCGGTCTGCAACTACCTAGAACCACCAGGGGAGGCTGCCGAACGGCTATTCCCTCCGCGTCTTGTGCTGGAGGGCTTCGGGCAAGAATTCAACAAAAGAGCTATAAGCAGTGAACAGGATCTAGAGAGTTACGAACGATTTGGCGTGGAGAACCATGTTCGTGACATAATCGCAGAGCTCTGCAAGATTCCTGCCGCCCGAGATGAATTCCACCTAGGCGATGGGGTCTGGTTCGACAGCCACGCTAACGCCCTCGATCCAGTTGAAGTCGACCTCTCCCAAGCAACCGAACCCTCGACTTCCCGGCGTTCTAGGCCGGATCAGTTTTGCATACGTCGTGTCGACGGCGATACCAGGACCCTCCTTACGACAGTTGAGTACAAACCACCTCATAAGTTATCCGTCCGGAACCTTCGCGCGGGATTGCGACCGATGGACTTCTGGACCGAAGTGGTCAGGCCTAATTCCGTCCCTACGGAGGAACCTGAGAAATTGAGATACAATGCAGCTCTGCTAACGGGCTCAGCGGTGGTCCAAGAGTATCATGTGATGATCCAAGAAGGGCTCGAATACTCCTATCTGACGAATGGACTGGCTTTGGTTTTGCTGCGAGTCCCCTACGAAGACCCGAGTATCCTGTACTACCATCTCTGTGAACCCAACATGGAAGCGAACCAGGAACACAGCCAGGACTTCCGGCAACCGGTAACAACGGTCGCGCGTGTATTATGTCTATGTCTGATGAGCTTCGGTTCCCGATTCCGTGATCAGGAGTGGCGGAATAAGGCACTGGCGCAGCTGCCTGTCTGGACGACGAGTTTCGCTCACATACGGTCAGAAATCCCGCAAACAGAATTGCAAAGAGATCCTCCTGGTTCAGACTACACTCCCTCCGTGAGCGCGCGTACCGTCTCGGAGTATTTACCGTCATCTCCCTCAGTCGAATCTTCTACAAAAGGACGTCGGGTGCTGACCCGGTCTGGAGCTCGCTGTGCACCGACGAATACGACACGCGATGATTCTCCTGATTCCGATACAGACCAAGCTCCAGGAAGACGGAAGCGTGGCTTTAGCCAGATCACATCGCCTCCATCGTCTCCATCCGTAAAACGATCGGCGCGCCAGTCAGGTTCCCGAGATATTCAAAGCGGTCAATCTCAACAACATAGCGCACAGTTTTGTACTCAGCGGTGTCTACTTGGCCTGCAGCAGGGTGGCTTGCTAGATGATCACTGCCCGAATGTGAAGTTCCACCTGCAGGGGGGGGAGGGCAGTCGGCATCTTATCAATGCCGAGGACTTGGTTCAACAGATTAAACAGCAGCTGGATAAAAATATTGACGACTGTACACCGATGGGAGGCTGTGGAGCATCCGGAGCTCCGTTTAAGATCACGTGCGCTGCGTATGGGTATACCCTTGTCGGCAAAGGAACTACATCCCGACTCTGGAACGAGGTGTCGCGCGAAGCAGATATTTATCGCATACTTTCGAAAGTGCAGGGTTCAGCAGTTCCTGTGTTCCTCGGAGCGATCGACTTGGCCAAGATCTACTTTTTGGATGGGGCTGGGGCGATTCGCCACATGCTACTCATGTCTTGGGGAGGCGAGCCTATCAGCAAAATCCAGCTTGACGAGGCGATCAAGCATGAAATCTCGCGGTCTCAGAAGAAGATCCGTTCACTGGGAGTTTTGCATCAGGACCTCCGCCCGGATAATTTCCTGTGGAACGCCGAGCTAGGCCGGGTTTTGATCATTGACTTTCATCGTTCTGAATTGGATGGCCGACCGGCAAAAAAGAGAGCGAGGTCACGCGAGCAGCTCTCGTGCGCGGCAGAGGAACACTGGCGAAAACGACGTCGTGCAGTCTACAAATGAAGGCAATCTGGGGGTCTGCATTTCCTCCCAAGATATGTCGAACGGTAAACATTGGCCAGGCGTATTGATCAGTTGACCAAGATCTCACGCAAAATATATACTGTACCCGTATTCTGGAGCGACCATACTGGAGCTATCCTTACTCCGGAGCGAACCATGCTCGGAGACGGTGGCGGCTGGGGACAAACAGTAGACGCTAGTAGAAAGTTGCACAAGTGGAATTATGGCCGCATTCCAACAGTAGCAAAATGGCATGATGAACAGTGCTTTATATGCTCCTCGCAGGCACCAGAACTTCAATGTCTTGGATCTAAAGAGTGTCGCCCAAGATGCGCGAAATGCTTTATGTTTGCGGAATAAAACGCGCTTCTTGACAATCTTTTTCTTGAAAAAGAAGAAAGAAAGAAAGAAAGAAAATACTGAACATGCTACGCAATTAGAATACGTGGCTCTGCGCCAGAATCGTGGCCCTTATCGCTAACATAATAGTACAAGCTAATCAATGATAGCCAATCGCTTATCGCTAAGGCTGGACCAGGACAAGTAGGTAATCCACTCCTTAGCTAACTAGTTAGAATATTGTTGCGAATAGTAACAGATAAACTTCAAATATTTTGGCAGTTTCGAGTGTATATAAGTTGCTGACGCACTATTACTGAGCTAGGAGCTTGAAAGCTATGGAAGTATCACGACGCCTTTATGTAGTATCTCTCGAAAATCGACTTCCTATATGAGGAAGGATAAAGGGCAAGAATATCCTCAAAGCTCCAATGAGTAGAAGGTCCTTAGCGGAAATGATAGCGAGTCGAGCCAAGCAGACAAGTTGACCTCAATGCCGTGGGGGCCTAATTGATGAGTGGGTGCTATTCAAGTAGGTGAGGATGAAACCTAGACACAAAGATGGAAATGGAAGTCAACCTACCTGCTTCAAAGCTTCAATAGATCCAGCGGAGGAAGTCGTGGAGAGAAAACTAAACGCGTCCGAGTCGACGGGCCATAGATCCAAGTCATCAACCCCCACCACCCCGTTATCCTTTTCGTACGTCTGTATTAGGTCTATCGTTATGGTGGCGATGGCTTTAATAGACAAAGCGACTTGCTCTGCGGGGATTCGATGTAAGACTCCAAGCCGGCTATGCTAACGTTAGCTATATATCTCTAGACAGTCTAGCAAGACCCACCGATTTTGATGGACCCATCAAGGGCAAGAAGGGTATTAGAACATGTTAGGGATCTGTGCTTGAATCCATTCACAATGAGATAGAAGAGACTGTCAAGGACCTTTCTTGGTCAATAATATTGAACATAGTAGTATAATAAATGATTTTCACCTATTTTAAGATTAACCCTAGTTAAAGCTGGGTGGAACAAAGATTGCGACTTGAATTTAGATGCTCCAATATAAGTAGGATATTATCAACAATAGTATAAAGAGAGTCCCTGTCTCTATAATATTCAATTACTGATAGGATATTCTTATATTGGATATAATAAAAATATTGTAGTATTTTTTCTATAATTTCTGCAGGGTACTCCCGAATCGCTATAATCTTAATAGGGTAAGAGTAATAAGCAGCGATGATCATAGTATCTGCTAGCAGTTAATAGCTGAAATACTTTTAAAAGATATTCTAGGGTAATTTATTTTTTACAATTAATACCCGGCATGTATCTATATACTTAATAACTTGAGAAAGTCCTAAACCTTTCAGTGAACCCTTAATAATTTTACCAGCCCGCTCAGTTATAGGTGATGCATGTCTTTTATTCAACCTCTTAGGCTGAGAATTCTTGAGAGACTGGTATAGGTTTTTAGCCTTATCAGGGCGATATTTTGATAAGTGTGATTCTGACTGAGAGGCTTCTTAAGCTTGGAAAGATTCAAAATCAAGATATATTAAATGCCTATCTGATATTCCTGGTATAGTGATATATATAGATATACCCGAAGGATACCTTGATTGTACATGCAATGACCCTGAAGACAAATATTGGGTAAGGACTACAAATGGCCTAATCCATATCGAGACAAGATTAGAGAGGGAAGATTAGAGAGGGAAGAGACAATGGCCTTCTGGCGGTTTCTATATTTAGGCAGTGGTTATCAGAAGGCTGAATCAGCAGTAAACAAGAGAGGCCATTTTCTGGTTACCAGAGGATAAAAATAGAAAATCATGCCTACATGGTACTATAGAAGTAATAAAAATTGTTAAGTATGCTAGCTATGAATAGATCTATATATATAGATACTAAACTCTAACTTACCAGGAAGTAAACTCTGAAGTATCAAGAGACTATAAAGATTAATCTGAACTAAATTATTTTCTATCCATTTATTGTGAGAAAGCTTAACCTGAAGAATATCTATTGACTATATAAGATCTTCAGGAAAGATTACTATTGACTATTGGATCTTTATAACCATGTCACAGTGATAGTATTGAGATATTATCTTGATTATGCCCTTTACACAGCCTATATGAGTGCCTATAACCTGATAACTAATTCTTCTGATTATTATGCCTATCTATAGTTTCCTATTAGTCAAGTATAATATCTCCATAGCCAGTATTATCTCAAGGCCGCGGAGGAACTTCTCCTAGATAGTAACTAATAGTAGGCTATTAATCTTTATCTAGATAGTAATAGTTATCTCTTTTCTAGATATTGTCTCTGCCTATTATTATTATTTCTTCACTATTTCTCTATTTCTCTAATCTAATATCTGTGCAATACTGACTTGATATAGATCTAAGTCCATGTTTGCAAGCTACTCTTATAGATAAGTATTTAAATAAAAGACTACTAAATAATGGCGAAGTCTATTACAAAGTATAACAATACCAGTATAAAGTAAATATATGTTTTGAGAAGCAGTAGAAGGCCCGGATATCAGGTAATAAGATATAATAATTGAATTAGCTCTTCACTTATAAAGATATTCATGCTGCTTTTAATGTCCTGCTGGCTCTTTCTATATTACTAGAGCACGGGATGAAGCTTGGATCTATTCTACAGGTATTAGCTATTAATATTAATAAGGTTTATACTCTTTTCTATACACTGCTTTCTATTTTCTAATGCTATCTATAAAGAAGATAGTCAATAGTCTAATCTATCTATTTAAATATTGGGCGTTGCTTGTTAGACATGATTGGAGTAAGATACTGAAAATCAATATTTATACAGTAGAGACTCTATAGCTACTGGCTCCTGGAGTCTTGAATAAGGATAAAAAGAAGGTAAAGGACTTGATACTCAGCAATATAGTATTCTTGAATTTTATTAAATCTAAATATATCTCTATTTAAAAAAGATTTAAGAAGAAAAAGAAATATTATTTCTTTGCTCTACTTATTTTTCTAGAATTTATGGTATCTTAAATTATATACTAACTGTATTAAGTGACTTGTCATGCCTATTAAAACCTATTCAATAGTCAGAAGCGCTGTATTAAACTTATTCAGGCATGCTAATATAATAGGCGCAGGATATCTAATCCAGATATCTAAAACAGTGTATAGACAGCTTTCAGATTCCTTAATTAATCTGGCTGAGTTAGGATACTGACAGCTCTGGCTTTATGCCATGCGCTATTACCTAAAAGTGGCTAAAGAACCAGAGAAGGATAACCCTGTGGTAAAAGCTAGTCATAAAAAAACTGATAAGACTGTCCTATATAATATGGCTGTTCTTGCGCAGAGACTTGGATTTGCTTCTCTACAAATCACAGAGCTTGTCGCCTAATCTCTTGACCATCAGATTGCAGAAGACACACTGGTGAAAGCCCGGAAGCCTGACTGATACCAGTATAGCAATGAAACATGCAATATACTTATTAACCAAATTATTAACTGCTTTTGCTCTGCCGTTTGTATTGATTACCAGCCTTTGAACGAGTACATGAAAATTCACCATCCCACCTCAGCCAGCCACACTCGCGTTTGCCTTCCAAGGACTATCATAATCGTCTGAAACAGTGCGGAAATCCAGTAGTAGCATCCAATAATAGCAACTTTTCACGAGAAGAATAGATCCTTTGGGAACTATCTACAATTACCGTATCCGTAAAGAACGCAGATTGCGATCACCGAAATGGTTGAGTTTAGCCCTATCATCAATGGCTATTTGCGACTATAAAAGCAATATCGGCAGGCTCCCGACGACCAGAAAGACAATCGGTAGCTTGCCGATACGATTAACTCCCATGAGGCTGACCGTTGGGACGGAACTGCCCCAGATTATCGTGGGGATATGCAATAAAATGGGGCTAACGGGGCAATAGAAAATCTGATCCCTTCCCATTTCACCAAGAAATGGGATTGAGATCCCTGTTCTAGCCTCAAACTTGGGGTTGGACGCGTCACAGGCCCACGGACGATCTCATCCATATTGACGATCATTGAACCGGTCCATCAATAGTACTGTACCTACTCTCTAGTACCTCATACCGTTACTATTATGTAACGACTCGGATACAATGTTTATGTTCTGTAGCCGAAGCAAAGGATATAAAAGAGGTTGAACTTCCATTGAGAAAGATACCATCAAGCCAAACACAATAGCAAGCAAATTATTCTTCCATTATCCTTCGAACAACCACTCAACCAAGCCTCTAAGCAATCATCATCAAAATGCGTTTCTTCAGCATCTTCGCCGCCATCACCGCCCTCACTCCCGCCGTCATGGCAGCCGGCCAGAACCCCGTGAACTGTCTTGACAAATGTCATCCCAGCAGTGCTGGCTCCGCTCAGTACTGTGATGCCGCTCACCAGGTATGTCTCCATGTTGCTGAGGACAGATATATGAATGCCTGACCGCTAACAATACATATAGGCTCTTTACCGTGAAGGCCCTGTATGTATACCTGTTCCCTTCTCATCGAGGCCAAGATAGCGTGGTATAGTAGGTAGACAATTCTGACAATGA
Source organism: Aspergillus alliaceus (assembly GCF_009176365.1). Taxonomy (NCBI): domain Eukaryota; kingdom Fungi; phylum Ascomycota; class Eurotiomycetes; order Eurotiales; family Aspergillaceae; genus Aspergillus; species Aspergillus alliaceus. The sequence goes on from NW_022474736.1 coordinate 131,814, forward strand.
TTATAGGGCTGCTTCAAGTGCTGTGAGTCCGTTTAAACAGATCAAGGCAAGCCGAGACCGCAAGTTTGGTAGTCTCCAGGGGTGAAAATGTGTGGGTTAAGGATGTCTGAGTTGAGGATTTGATGTTTCGCAATTAGCCTTTTGGGGACATGTGGAGCAGCCAGCTTTTTGGGACAAGTGGTGTATTGTATCTATATTGCTCGATTATCCGGCTGTACAATACAATCGGTTTATTGGAGTGTCATTGAAATGCTCAGAAGTCCTCGTAGAACTCTTGTCTCATATATTAGATTTTTTCAAAGCTATATGCAAGTGCCCAAAGAAAAGAAAAACAGAACGGCAAAACGACAATAAGCTGTCGGGGCGCACCCAAGTTAAGATGTCCTATATCTAGAGCTCTGAAGTCCATGTGACCGAGTCTGAATTTATAATAGAAACAATTCTGGAATTGAAGAGTAGATTTAACAGAATTAACTAGCATTGTGGGTAGCTTGTACAGCATAGATAATATACTAGTAGTACTACTACGAACTTACCAGTAACTAGAGTTGATACTACCTAAAAAGGAAGATTTACTCAGTAGGATCTGGTGTATCTACTGCATATTGAAGCACAAACAGTACATGACGAACAGTTGAACCCTGCAAATAGTATACTATACTGGGTACTAGTTCTATTAGAAAGGGTACGATACATACATATAGACTGCTGGTTCGCGGTCAATGTGAGATCCCAACTCGGCAATGATCACAGCTAAACGTGGCTCGTGCTTCACTGCTCCACCAAAAAAAAGAAAAAAGAAAGAAAAGCTGAAAGTGCGCAAGTACTACACAGTCAAATTGATACGCCACAGGCCCAGTGAAACAAACCAAAAAAAAGAGTGACAAGTAGTAGGTAGTAAGTAGGTCGGTATTTATTAGACCCAGGTTGACCAAATGCCGCGTTCGAGGCCAGTTTCGGCAATGCTCGACCGTGACTCATGTCATCACCTGCCTGCCGAACCAAACTGGTTTTGGTATCCTCTGAAGGTGTGGATCTAATGTTCGTTTTGATTTGCCGATCGATGTCTAAGGGTCAGATGAGGTGCTGAAGTACGTCCCTCGACTTGCAAACGAAAATGCGGCTTCGGGTGGCAGGCGACAAGCTAGAAAATTAGGGCTTAACCCTGTCAGATACAAAGTTAGTAATTGTACTCTAGGGGAAATGTATGGAGCTCATAAGATATTGTCTTCAGCAGAAACCAAAGTTAACCCCCCTTGATAGAACGACACAACAGCGAGCGTTCTCAAGGGATAGGCTGCACGGGTAATGCCTGGACGAGAATGAGGCTCAATAGGCAAGGGCATTGCCATGCTCTGGACTAGCCTAAGGCTCCAGTGCAATTTGAGATCCCCTTGCAGTTCCTGGCCGTCGACTCTTGGATGTATAGCCAGAGTCCGCGATGCAGCTGCGGCAGGTGGCATGCTTGAATGCGTCCCATTCGCCGCCACACTGTAAAACCATTAGGCATCACGAAGAGCTGCCTGCGAGCTTCAGAAAACTGTCTCGTTATTGATGACCTTGGTTATTACGTATAAATATCGTCAGACTGATGGCTTAAAAGGCGGGATTCAAGGATAATGTCTTTACCTTTCTCAGGACTACTTTAATCCTACTTTGTCTCTCTCGGCCCACTGAAATTTCTTTTAGTTGAATCCAGAAACAAGGGAAAAAATAAGAAAAAAACATCTCATATTTCACAAGAGCTATAAAATGGAGACCACCTTTGCAATCGAAGGCACCCCGCGCAATGATGAGGTGAAACTGCAGGTACTGCAGAGCATTGACGCTTGCGGCCTTTTTCGTCCAAAGGACGTCTCAGTGAAGGATTGCACAGGGCTCACAGGTGCTGAGGGTAGGCATATCGTTATTAATGCATTTGGAGTATGGGAGATTGGCATGCTAATATGAGAATTCCTTGAAGAGCCTGAAGCTGCCCTTACACCTGCACGTGCGCCGACACCCGAGCTGGAGCCCGAACCTGAGCCCGAGCAGAGCGAAGTTTCAGAAATCTCCGCGGGAGATACACCAGAAGATATGCAGGTTTCGCTATGCAAGATTGACTATGTGAGTCCGATCCCTGTTTTGCACAAGGCGGGTTAAATCGCGATGGGCGCGCCCATGCTAGGCATCCATATTTCTTTTAGGTCTATGATAAAAAGCTCGAGAAACGCATGTTCCTTCCATATAACCCCTTGAGAGGAGCTGACGAACAAGACACCAGCTTGCCCAGCGATGAGCATAGTAAGTGGGTGGTGGTGCTACGACGCGTGTTTTGCAGATATGATCAATCATTGAGCGAAGTTTGCATTGATATCAAAAGCCCACTGGTATTTAGTGTATTGCATAAGGCTATCCGTGATATGAGAGCCACTCTCGACGTAGAGCCATCCCACCCTGGCCGAACGACGAGATATTTCGATGGGTAAGTGTGGAACGCGTCTCCAAGTGAGACATACTGTTGACTAAATGACTACTAGAGAAACCGGATCAGAAAGATTGCTCAGGACAAAGGTGAGCTCTGTGTTGAAGAGCATGTAAACCTGCTGCTCTGGCTTGTCGAGGAACAATACGCGCCAGCTATTAGTGATATTGAGCACATGTTTCCCAAGTAAGCAATCCTCTTCTACGTGTTTCGCGGACTCCCATTTACACCCGAGCCATAGAGGAACTACAACATTGAATATTTTGCGAGAAGCGTTCTTTCCCAAGGACATCATTGTCGATGGCATTGCGGACACACCACGAGCGTATCGGGTCACCAAAGCTGAGTACAGAGTAGATACATACGGAAAACGATATCTTCATATCAAGGCAGTGTACATCGACTACGACGGTCATACTTTCGGGGCGAGAAAGACAGAATTTACGATATGGGATTTTCCTGGAATTCAGTATTCCTCTGACCTTGACGTCTTCCCATTGAAGTATCACCCAAATCGCCCCCACCTTGTTGCCGACCTTATGGCTTGAGGCCAGCAGATTATGGCTTCAAAAGGCCAGCATTTCAAAGCACACAGAGGTGAGTTGCGGAACAAACTCCGCCGAGTGATGGTAGATACTGCCGCTATTAGACGCCTTGGGTCGTGCTCGATCAAGGCGCACGATATTTAAACATAAACTTGTGGACGGCTAATTGATCGAGGAGCATCTTCTACTATGTACAGATACGGTCCCCGCATTCTCTTTCGAGGACAAGAAGTTCCTCTCGGCGAACATTGGAGACCTTGAAGACATCACTTTCAACCAGGAGGTCTTCCGTCAGCTTGTGCTCCCAGACCCTACCAAGGAAATAGTGCGTGTCATGGTACAGAGTCGCGTTAATGGCGTCGACTTTGACGACTTCACAAAAGAGTCGTTCTCCATTTGCCCGCTATGGGTGTCAGGGCGCTGCTGATATAGCTGATCCCTCCAGGCAAAGGAAAGGGTCTTATCATGCCACTTCATGGACCTCCCGAGGGTAGGAAAGACAATGACGGCTGAAGGTAATTCCTAAAACTCAGTCAATAGAATCTAAGCTGTTCCACGATAGCTGTTGCCGAGTATAGCCAGCGACCATTGTACACAATCACATCTGGCGAATGGGTACAGCCTCCGGGGACCTCGAGGACAATCTGAACCGGGCTCTGGAGATTGCGAAGGCATTCCGTGCCGTAATTCTTCTCGACGAGGCTGACGTCTTCATGGAAGAACGATCGACCAAGAACATCGCACACAACGCGTTAGTCGCCATTTTCCTCCGTCTTCTAGAGTACTACCAAGACATCCTGGTCCTCACCACAAATTGTGTCAAGAACATTGATGATGTGATCCACTCCCGCGCCCACATGATGCTCCAATACCCAAGCCTGAGTGTCGCGGCCCGGGAGAAATATGGCGGAATTTCGCGGTGCATATCGGCGGTCTCCGGCTTTCTGATGAGGAATACAACTAACTGCACAGCGTGAGCTCAATGGGCGCCAGATCAAAAACATATTCGAATTGTGTAAGGCCCTGGCTGTCGATAAGGGGAAGGATATCTCTTTTGATCTCGTGATGATGGACCTCGATGTTATGGAGTCTCAGGCACCCTGACTAGGCACTGTCTAACAAGAGATGGACCTTTCAACGCCTAGTAATTCTCAGTAATAGGCTGCGCTCTTTGGCTTTATTTTCTATATTCCCAAAGGTACAGGAGGATTATTTCATAGGTGCATATCGAACACGCACTATAAGTTGTCCTCTTTACATATTCATGTCTCCGATATCATATCCCTCCTTTCGACACGTAAGAATAGATTGAGGCAAAGTACTGCAGACCTTCTACCTAACCTGCTCTCTATGTATTTTCTTGAAAAAGACATAACTATTTACCCGGTACTTCAGACTACTCGAAACCCCAGATCCGCAACAATTGTGAGAACCTACCGGATAATATAAAAAGCTTACTTAGCAATCACCAACTTCCCCCCCCCTGTTATTACTGACCAACGTATTACAGTATACAGCTCGGATAGAAACTGTAACAGCAAGGCAAATATTGCTCTTCGTTAATTTATGCACTCACTAGTCACTACGCAACCACAGAACTTCTCACCGACACCCTACGGGAATCGTAAAACACGTATGGTATGCGTTCCCTTAAATAATGTGTTATTGAAGTCAGTCAAGCAAGAAACAGACTAGAAGGATTTGATACTGGGAAACACCAAGGCAATATGTTATGGGCAAGGCTGAGAGACCCTGGAAGAGGCAACGGTGTGATCGAACTACGCACTACGATGATTGGTAACTCAGCTGAGACTTTGAGGGAATGCTTAATACGCTGTTAGTTTGTGATACAAAAAATGTTAAAGATCATGGATAGAAACCCTGTCGGTAATATATGATCTGTCACGGAAGAATAGATTCGGCCAGAGGCTTTAAAGTTTGTATAGTGTGAAGACTAGTTTGTGCACGTTCGCCTCAAACCCTAAATCAACCGCAAGAAAGTGTCCTCAAGCTCTACACGGAGCTTCCCTACAATGGATACCAGTCATGTTCGGCCACCTCCTCCATTTCCCTATATTATACTCCGTATGGCATACTTTAATTGAGGTGTTGAGATCTGTCCACTCGACAGAGTAATTTTGGTGCTAATCTATGCTCAATCAGGCAGAGTCGATCTGGACAGCGAAAAGACCCTAACCAGGGCCCACATCTGCGGTTGTATTCTCAACATGTTTCCTCTTCGAGCTGATGTCGCCGACACATCGTCAACCACAACATACGCAGAACCCCATCGGCGTGGCAAGCAGAGGATAATATTATGGTTGGAGTTCCGAAAAGTAATGCGTGTCGAACAACACATGCTTGCGGAGACGGGTTAAGGTTAGTTGCAGCTTTTCATCAGATCTTCTCCCCTGAATGGGGCAATAAAGACCAAAGGATTCCCTGCCCTCCGATAGGGCCGTGACGAGCTACATCTCCATGCCAAAAAGAAGATACCTCTAATAGCAAGTGTAAAACATACAGTGCGACCTGACCCAACCGTCCTGCAATCAATGCACCAAGCGCAATCTCTCCTGCCCCGGCTACGAAAAGCGGTGGAAATTCATGCACCAAACCACAGGCTCCATCCAGAAAGACCAGCAGTGAAACGGCCGAAACCAACCCCAACCCCACAGAGAAGCTGCCTTGATCCTAGCGCGCCAAAGTATCGACGAACTGGCGGAGCCGGATCTAGCAGACGCCGCCTTAGACCTCCAACAGAAAGAGGTCTTCTGCTACTCACCAGGTTTCCCGCCCAGTTCGCCTCCTGTGGCAAGTGTGTGTAGGTCAACTGGATCGATTATGCAAGACGACCGCTCCTCAGCGCGCCCCAAGCGCTAGTGTGAGCGTACCGCGCGCTGGCGACCGTTTTCATTGGCCGGAAGTATAAGGATATGGCAAAGGTTACCTGTAGTCGACATATGTACTCCCGGGCTTTGAACTATCTGACTGGGGTTATCCAGCATCCGAGGTTCGCCACGACGGAGGAAACCCTTGCTGCTGGTATCCTGTTGGCTATGTATGAGATGGTGGACGGCATTACGGGGGCATCGTGGCTGACACATACGCGCGGACTAGCAACGATGATTCAAATGCGCGGGTAAGATGTCCACCAGTCTAGATTTAGATTGCCATTGTGAAATCTTGTCGGGCCTTTATGGTCGCCGACGCTCTAATCCGTGGGGAACAGTGCTTCCTTGGTGAACCATAGTGGAGGGCGTTTCTGGGCGAGCTGGTAGATATCGAGAGCCAGAGTTCGACACGAAGTGAACTGGGGCTTATTGTCGACCGGGCCTTTATAGAGGTCGCCTCCTGTCCTGGGTGGCTCGCTGAAACCAGTACACTGATCAGACAGCCAGGTCATACCGAGGCAAAAACAAATTTGGTGTCAGAAATCGTCCACGCTCGAGGCTGACTGAACGACCTTCAAGCAGAGCTCCAATGTACTCTCGTGCATCTGCGTCAGGCTTCCATTCTAGCGTGGCAGCAATTTGTCAGCCCCATTCCTTGGGACTTTGTCGATCCCTTCGCACAATCGTTGCTATATGGCATGCGACTAGGCATATCCCTGTTGAACCGATTGTTCATCTTACTCAGTGCGGATCTCCGTCGGAGATATTGTGGCCCGGAGCCATTTGAAGAAGGCCATATACCAGGTTTGCAGTCGCCGAACCCATGGAGCGCTCTAGATGCGGATGCACAGGAGTGGCAGGTTCGGTTTGACCCAGAGTATCTGCAGGATTCGTATCAGATTCACCCCAGCGGGAATTCAGATTGGATGGATCGCATTGCGATGTCAATAGGGATGTTGGGGATCCGGGCGTGATTTACGCCGCTTTCAGATATGGTACAGAAGATCTCAATCCTAGCTCTGTTGAAGTATGGTACCTGTTATATGAAACAAGTTGTTGCATTTTAGATTCCCCCAGAACTTCGATATGAAGTCTGGTCCAACAGCTTTCTTTTCCTATTAATGTCATGATTTACAATCAGTGATTGATGGTCCTGCTGTATTGCTTATATTATCAACAATGCTATTACTATAGAGGCTGTAACAAGGGTATGCTGTTTCCGCCTGTCCAAGGCCACCATAAAGATGAAAGGTCCACTCTCGAGAGAGACAGCTCAACATCTTTAACATTACATGCGGTAGTTGTTTATGTGCAATAGCATCATCCTGTCCATCAGGCCTAGAGAATGTGTCTCATAAACCCAACTCCACCGAGAGGGTACTCTCACTGCTTCTCTGGCTTGACCTTTTCGAGTTTGGGAAAGGACTTATTCCCAAGGGAGCTCGGAGCAGGAAAGCCCTGAGTACCAGGAGTATCCGGTTTGACGCTCTTCTCAATAATATCGAAATCCATGCCAGCTGGCCCAGTGAAAGCCTTGCAGCCCCAGTTCTCGCCACATGCCGCTTCGTTCTGCGCATCAGTATTGGATTTGTTACCACAAGGATTCATGATATTGCCCTTTTTCATCAGTTTGCCGCTTTGGTCCACTCTCGTCCATGCAACAATCTTGGGCTTCTGCTTATCCACCTTGGTTTTTCTCAGATCCTTGCTCGTATTTTCCAGGCGATACAGGAGAGATGCCATCACCTCACCACAGCTAGCCGAGGTCCGATGCTGATCCAAAGTGTACTCATCGCCAGCAGGTTGCTCCTTCTGATTCTTGTGGTCCTGGCTGTCTATGCTGACTTCCTTCAAGGCTTGCATAACATCCTTGGCATGGCTCTTCAAAACATTGGTAAATTCAGCAAATTCATCCTTGGGTGCAGGAGACTTGGGAGCAGGAGTCTGCGGCTGCTTCTTCTTGTCCTTGACATTCTTGCTGCCACTACCGTTAGGCTTCTTCTCGTCTACCTTCTTAGTCTCCTTCTCCGTGTAGATATAACTGTCGCCGCCGCCGCCCTTCATGCTAGATGCCAGATAGACCTCATCGCCGACTTGCAAGGCGCTCATGACACGCGGCATCTGGTTTCCGTTGAATGGCTTCTTTCCCTTTTTCGTGTGATCGCTTAACATCTCGTCCCAGGCGGCTTCAGCCAATCCAACAATTTGTTCATCGCTGAGTTTGGTGCCCTTTTTGAATTTGACGATGGACTTGTACTGGATGAAGTCGCCCTTGCCTCCCTTAACTGCCTGCTTTGTGATACCAAGGGGAACCGGCGTGGTAGGAGGAGGAGGAGGCGCCCTGGCTTCTAAATCAATCGGGGTTGCTCCTACCAGAGCGGCGAACAGGTAGAATAGGAAATAACAGATTTTGGGAAGCATTTTATGATTGCCCCCTTGGGATTAGGATTAAGTTGTATAGTAAAGGATTATTTCAATGGGTGAATGAGTGAATAATTTCAAAAAAAGAGAAAAGAAAAAAATGATAGTGAGAGAGTGAGACTCTGAATGAATGAATGGTTAATGAAAGAATGGCTAATGAAAGTAGGAACAGAACGTAGATATGGATGCAATGGAGAGATATTTATACCATTTCACAAGTTATGGCCATCTACACTAAGGTCGATGGAAAGCGAGTTCTCTATGCCAATGGGGCTGCTTCCATATGGATCACTTAGTCTATCTGTAGAGTTTGGCCCCAGCAATATCTTCCATCGCCCCTGCAGATCTTCCTCGTCCTGCGGAGCCAGCGTGACATCCGACAGTGGAGCAGTGAGCCGTTATTCCTCTTGGCTGGAACGCATAGCCTATACACGGACATGCAAACGACATGTATAAGCGATCCTCGAGACTCAGCGCCTGATATACTCAAAGCCATTGATGCATCGGGAATAGGAACCACAATCCTGCGTGCCTGCTCATTTTCTAAGTCTGAAATCGTCGTTTCAAAATGCTGTATATCTGACTCTGGCTTGATCCTGATACCCATCGCCATAGTTGGAGCCCCCATGGGACGTGATGCAGCCCCCCTCTGACTCGGAAAAGGCTTCTTTACGGCTCTTTCGCGGCGTGAAAACCATTGCCGAGTGTTATGTTTGGATGTAAAATAGCCCCTACGCAGTGGAACTATCTATAGCTTCAATCGAGGCATTTTCTCCGTGCTAGGTTCCTTAGTGAAATCGTACTTACTAATGGTAGTTGTGATATGGAGTGGCTTTCGTTACGTACACAACAACTACTCATTAATCGAAGCGAAGTCGATCAAGAGCTGCGTTAGAGCGAGGAATTATCACAATAGTGATGTGTAGGCGTCAGTCGGTATACTCCGCAGTCGGCTAGGGTATGGACCTTGCACGTGCGAGGGGGCGGCCGACCCGATAAATTTTATTCATCGGTAGCTTCCCGACGTTTCGGCACGAACCGAGAGGCCAGCTTTTTAGTGAAGCTCACTCACAACCGAGATTTATGCCCGAGCTTGCCGGTTTTTCCTTGGCGTGGCTGCCGATCAGCTTCAGGCGTACCCCCTGAACCATGCATGAGAACTAATTCTGGTCTCTTTTCTCAGATCTATACTTCACTGGGTGGTGTCAATGCTCGTCAATTTTTGTTGTTTGTTTCCACCCAAATGCCACCACAGGAAATCTGATACAGACAATTCCCACCCTATGACAACTCTTGCAGTATTTCCTGCGGTACCCTCATCATACGATTGATGCCACTCCTTCGCACTCTCCTATTCCAAGAGTGTGTGAATCCACTTCTTCACCCCCGCATTAGTCGCCTCGTATTATCGGCGCTAGCCCATGCTTGTCACCTGCAGGTTCACAACCTAGGTCTCCCACTTACCCTTTTCAGACGACCCAGTTTCTTCTCCCATTCATGCAGAATGGCATCTAACAAGCCAACCTCGCAAGAGGACAAGTATGTCTGTACCATGCCCCCTATCTCAACTGACTGCTAATCTAACCTAGGCCGTTCTCGCAACTCCCTGCCGATTGTCTGGTATCTATCTTGGACCAACTTTCCGTAGAGGAATCATTAGCTGTGTCTGCCACCTGCAGAGACTTCCACGCCTTGGCTGTACCTTTCGCTTATCGCGATGTTTCCTTAGACTGGTCCACGCGGCCTCTGCACCGACTCCTGCAGTTATTGCGATTGACATTGAACAATCCCGATATAGCATCTTACATTCAACATGTCAGTCTGGTGTCCTCCGACCCGGGACTCTGGGAAGACACCCAACCGGACATGGACTGGGAAACAGAGTCCCCTAATTTCCGTGATGTCATCGATCAGTCCATGGACATTGTCCGGCGGGCCGGGTTCAGCGACATCGATGACTGGACGCTGGGTCTCAACGGCGGAAACATCTACTGCTTTGCAGCGATCTTCCTTTCCCAGCTTCCTAATTTGAAGTCCCTGCGCCTAGACTATTCCCTAGTCTGGTGGGACGGTTACCCGGGTGTGATGCTCAAGCAAGCGCTCCTTGCCCCTAATGGTGTGCTGTCCACGTTCCAACATCTCGAGGTAGTAGACTACGGTGGCAACGTACCTCTCGGTGAGAACGAGGACTTTTACGGTAGCGAAGACCCTGATGGCTATCCTCCATACAATCCTGATCAATTCCTACCCTGGTTCTGTCTACCATCTTTGCGGCACTTGAATATCTGGCTGCGAGACATCGAAGGACTGCAGGAAACGGTCCCAGAGCTGCAGCTCGACAAACTAGAAACTCTCATCCTCGCACGAACCACCATATCCGATGCAGACGTGGCCTTCTTACTCTCCCGCACTCCCAATCTACGAACCCTCCACGTGGGGATGGCCTACGCCTTCGGTGTCGAGAAAATCGTCCCTGATCCACCCATGCTCGCCCAGGCCCTGAAGTCCGTAAGTAGTACCCTACATAGCCTCTCACTCGGCGTGGAACAATACCCTGGCAGCTTAGGCGACCGCTTCTGGGGTGGTGAAGAGGACCACATCTGCGATTCATTCCGTGGTATCCTGCACTCTTTCCCGCACCTAGTATCAGCGGAGATATCCCTCTCCGTCCTCCTGGGCTGGTATGTAGAAGGTGCGCCTGATCTGGGTCCTCTGCTGCCCAAGTCCCTGCGTAGACTGTGTCTACGGGAGGATCTGAGAATTTTTTATGACTTCGAGTGGGAGCAAGAAGAAGTGAAAAAGCTCCTCCATGCATTTCTCCCTACCTGGCGTGATCACACCCCTGAGTTGCAAAGTATTACCTGGCGGTTGCTGAACCAGAATTATATGGAAGGATGGGAGGAATTCCAGGATGAGTTGCGCAAGGATTGTGCCGATGCCGGCCTGACGCTGGAACTGGTGGTCGATGATCTTGGGACGGGACTGTGGAGCCGGGATGAGTCTCCTTTTGAACCAGCAAATAACGAATAATTAGAAAACAAAAGCCATTAATGGGGGTGAAGCTCTGATATGACCTGGGTAGAGTCAATCAATATAGAAGAAAATAATCTTCATGCGGTGGGACAAATTACAAGGATCGTCGATTCTCCCCAACCTGAACTCTTACCCATTGTAGAATTCCTTTCAGGACCATGCTCCAGGCGGCCTGTGCTGGGATCCCAGATCTTGATCGTGTCATATAAGAACCGGACGTCAGCTGTCGGCCATCCGCTGAGAAAGCAGCAGATAGAACCCAGCTAGAATGGCCCTCCAAGGTCTGTAACTCTGGATCCCATGTATTGTCAACACTTGGGCATCTATATATCCAACTAGGAATTCCTTTTTCAAATACCTTTCTGATTATTGCACTCTTTGGCGCAAACATTAGCCCCGAAGCATAGAGCTGAAGGGGGGCGGTATCGGCAATATGTATATTTTTAAGTATGAATCTTTTCGCTTCGTATAAGAAATTTGGCAACCCAGAACCTTTGTTTATCTATAATTTTTAGTACTATATTGATAATCACATAGATAACTTACCTGCGCAGTAATGACTGTTATTTGTCTCTTCCTCCGTATGACCTGCTTCGCATCATTCCACAATTTAGATACCCAGAAACTTTTATTAACCTGTAATACTGTAGTAATGATAATGAGGAGAAGTTTGATACACTTACCTTAAATGTAGTCGGTGAAGTTCTGGATATATCTTTCCATGAACCCCTTTGCATGATTAATTAAATATCTAAATATGCATGAATAACTCAAGGGAACTCACCTTTACTACTGACTGTAAAGTGTTAAGGGCGTCTAGAGATTCTGATATGATCCCCATTATACTCATTGCTTCAATCCAATGTAGAAAATGCTCCTGAAGAAACAAATATATCAAATATGTTGGAGGATCCTTACTTTTTGCCAGATGATGTGTCCAATAGCGGCAGGAATACTGCAATTCTGGTGGTAAATTACTATGGATATGTTGAGTATCAATATTCCTGCACTTGACTCTATAGCCTGGAAGATTGCACATGTTCTTCTTTAGCCGACAAAACATGACAGTAAGACGTTAAGATGTCAAATTGCAATGCATCTCATTTTTTCTCCCTTGACTTTGGATTAAGAAGAAAATCTCGGAAAGACGGGTGAAAAGGTCTAACAGGTATTGTTTCATCAGTTAGTATATTAAGGACATAGTGCAGTGAGCTTAGTCGGGCATTAACAGATGTGATGGATATTCCCAGTAGTCTGGAGAGAGCAACAACTGACAGTGGGCTCTCAAGAAGAATAATTGTTTCAAGTATCTTCCGAATTTCTTTAACAACCTGTTTTTGTCGACCCTCGTTATAAGTAGCAAGCACCCGGTTGAGGACTGGGAGATAGATTCCATCTAACTTGGATTCCTTGCTTCGATGCTTAAGAACCTCACTAAGACATTGCGCAGGATCTAGATCATGATCCTGAAATATGCGGCAGATGGTGGCAGCAAAGATAAACAACGGAACTGACATAGTAAGAAGAGACCGGAAGTTGGCATCTCCAGGCCATTCCAGAGGAAGTGAACGCTCCTTCCGGACCACAGCAAGCTTGCCACGCAGGAAAAAGGCTATGTCATGTTCTATAATAGGCTTCGGGATCTCATAGAGAACAATATCCTGATGATTGTCTTTAACATCCTGGAAACCTAACTGGATTGCGAGTTCTGGTCGGCTGGTTACAAAGTCTCGCAAATATACCAGAGTTGACTCTTGTACTCGGGGCAGAAGTTGGATAATAGCTCTTATATCATTGTCATTGCTGCATTCATCCAACGCATCAATCACGATAACCAAGGTTGGCCTTGGGCTGTTCAAGTTGGTTAATCGCTTCAGAGGATGGAGAAGGAGCTTTTCGAATTGCTCTTCAAGTAGCTTGGCCAAAACCCGGGGTCTCCCTTAATGATTTCTGTAATGCTGGGTAGCAAGTCTGGAATCCTGGAAAGCAATTGTCGAGCAATTGTTAGGAAGACCCTAATTGCGGTCCCGCTATCCCCTTCGCCTCTCTTAAAGAAACAATGCCCTGCAAAGTAGCATACTATGGCATTCACATGGAAGAGCGCAGCATGTATGCAGTACACTAGGATGGATGGATGGATGATTTCGTTTACCCTGACCGCTCGCAAATAATAATAAATGATATGCAGGCTACTACAACTATACCTCTACCCTTGTATCTCTATTTTACATGCTCCCATTTCTTACGGGTGAACTTCAAGCCTCGCCTATGGGCCTGTGTTGGCCATTTGCCGTTAGTCCTGTTCATGCGGGCCCCTTGGTCTGCGGGTACGAAACCTTTGAGATTTTTGTCGTGGTGTTCTCGTGTTGGGCAGTCAAGAAAATCATGGTTAATTGTTTCCTTTACCCTATATTCACATTTATCGTCCTCTCGGAATCCATACAGCTTACCATACGGTGCCAGCCAGTAGTGACTGGTCCGCATCTGGGTAAGTAGATAGGCATGGTTTCGTGGCAACGGACCGTATAGTCGTCAGGTGTAGATTGATGGCAACTTTGTGTCGATCCGGCGGAGGTGGCCCCCCTTTTTGGATGTCTTCTATTCGCGTTCCCATTCTTCGAGGATCCGCTTTCGGATGACCGCCCTTTCTTGTGAGGCAAGGCGGCAGAAAGGGTGCATTTTGTTCGGGCCCACTGCCAGTTTGGCTAGCTTGTCAGCTGCATCATTTCCAGGGTCATCACAGTGTCCCGGGATCCATTGGAGGCGAAGCGGAATGCCTCGCGCCTTCAATTCTGCAGCCGCCTGCAGGTATGCAGTACACTAAATTGCAAAAACGGTGCCCGGGTGCTGTTATTCTCTTCTCATAAAGGTGTGGGTCCTCCAGTCTATGGATGGATAGAATTTATCCTGAGTAATGCATTGCCAGTTGATTTCATTGGCATAAATATAGAAAGCCTAGCTATATCTGGACTAGCGGGTCTGTCACGGATAGAGGTTATATCGAAGCAGTGGATCTATGGATTAGTCACAGCCAATCCTCTGGGGAGCCGCGTACAATTACGCATACGATAAATAGGGATTGACCCTACACTCCTAATGAGAACAACCCAATGAGATAGCTGAATATATCGTTGTTCTATAAGCTCCTCCGATCTATATGATGGTCGGTGTATAGTCAATACTTCTACATTGCAGCCCTCCTATACCGAAGACCCCTATTAAGCTCTTCCCCCGAGTTCTTTGCAATATCGATGATGATGACGATGATGATGGTGATTCATACTCCTAACCCTCGTCTCGGATTTATAACTCTAAACTGAGGTATAAGTGTGATGATCTTTTTTAACTATCTATGTGAGCAGGTACGGTTATTTATAACCGTAGTAGCTGCCTTCATACTGCCCAGCGCACCAGCTGCATAGCCTTCTAGTTCTATATTACACATATGGTGTATCAGATTGTCACATGATACGGGATCCAACACTCGGGGCGATATGCGGGAATACCACTATCTATACTCTATCTACACGTCTACCTACACGTCTACTGTGTAATAATATTAGATAAAAAAGATACGACTGGACAGACCTCCGATGACGCCCCCATAGCAGGAACAAATTTTCGCCAAGGACCCAAATCATACTAATTGGCCTAGTAAGGTGCTACTCGCCCACGGGCCCTCACCGCTCTGCGGTTCGGGCCTTCCCGGTCTAATTATTCCCTAATCGAATTATCATTTTCTACCAACCATCAAAATGTCTAAAATTTCCAGCAAAATTGAGGATCGGCTCAATAATGCCCTGCGCGCTTATCATGAGCGCAAGAAACCAAAAAGTGCACTATTGGCACGAGAATTTAGTGTTTCCTACCAGCTGCTAAAGGGACGCGTTCAGGGTTGCAAATCTCGTTCAGCGCGCACTGGTCCAAATAAAGCGCCGGATAAGACTCAGGAGCAGGCATTAATTTTCTGGATAGGTATTCTTGATGATGCTACTGCTCCGCCAAGATCACAGGATATTGAGAGTTGTGCAAATGAAATATTAGCGCGCAGTGGTTCTTCGCGACGTGTTGGCAAAAACTAGGTCTATAGCTTAATCAAGTGCCTCCCTGACAATTACAGTCATATAGTACAGAAGCTAATAGAGGCAGAGAGAATGGATTCTGAGAGTTTACTGACAATAACTGACTGGTTTAATTGTTTAGAAGCAGCGCTGCAGACCTATAAAGTTGGATTAAGAAATATTTACAATTTCGAGGCAGAATTAGGGGAATATTTACTAAACACCGCCAGAGTCAAGTTCTCCTATTAACTTATCACCAACGACACTAAAAAGGTTGTCACAAGATGTTCCCAAGGTCCAGAAGAGTATGGCCGCTCTTAAAGAGGCCTTCACCACTGCTACTATTAATATAGCTAAGCTTGAGTGCCATCTTAACTCTACTTTAGTCTTATCCAGGCGGAATTAGCTGCCCAGACTACTGCTGGTATAACATGTATTCTTGCCAACAGGGAGTAGGCGAGTTCTTCTAAAACTAAACGCCAGTTTCTTACAGGGGGGACCTCTCTCTGTCAAAGATATAAATATCTATATAAAATCGCGGGATATTACAGAGGCAGAGAAAGAGCAGCGGAGGTGTGCGTGGGATGCTAGGAAACAATGCGATGAAATGCTGCGCAATGGCCAAATTAAGGCTGCGGAGAACCAAAAAAGGAAGACAGAGCTTAGATGGGAGACCGGGCCAGGCGGAGAGCTACTTTATTGTGTAGATAAGGGGGGGCAAGTGCTGTAAATAGCTTCTTAAAATGCACGGTTGGTAGAAAATGATAATTAGACTAGGGAAAATCCAGTGTCCGGGGGCGAGTATTCTGATTCATAGCAACGTGCCCAGCTGACGATCACGGCGATTTAGGTAAGAGATCAGTTGGAGTCTACTATTTGTCCACCACAAATACCAATAATGAGTGGACATCACCATGGCAATCATCACCTGCGGGTCTGGTTGGTCCAAATTACGGGCGCTTAAACGTTGACTCCGCAACACATTCGACGATTGGGTGATATCCCCGAAAGACCCTTGGCCCTGGGGTGCCCCATTTGCCTCTCTGGATGATGGTTCAGGGGCTCTGTTTCAGACGATAGCTGCCAAAGTGAGTAGAGAACGATCAATAATTATAGCAGAGGCTTGTTTTAAACGTGGGTGGCTACATGTTGTGTATCATTTCTCCTCGCCGACGCCCGCCTGGCAGCTTAAGGATTTGGAAAATACACACCGTGGTGGTATTTGTCCCATTCTCACATTCTGTTATTTTATTTCTTCCAGATACTCCCTGTTATCGGTGCCAGATCTTTATATATTCACTCCGAGTAGGGGTGCTTTTCTAGGGCATCACAGAAGGACTTACGGTTATATAAAAGACAAAGCATCCAGTCTACGAGTGCTTTCCTCTTCACCATGCCCGACTGCGTAATGATAAGCGCTGGCCAAGACGCTTACAGGGAATATGATATCAACTAGATAGACTGCCCTGGAGGAAAACCGAAAAAGAATTGGCTAATGACCTGAACAGCAGTCTGTGGGGCGGGAAACCGTTTTAGAACAAGTGACAGAAATTTAACTGTGTCCTACTTTCTGACACTCCATCATTGTTAGCGCAATTCTGGTCAGCTAGTGCGTGTTAAAATGGCGTCGCGGACTGTTGCATGTTTTCAAAGTCCGTTTATTTTATTTATCGCCGCCAATGTTCACGGGCTGACGGGCGACCTTTTTTCCTCCTTACCTATCAGGAAAAATGGCCAACCCCGCCAGGTTAATTAAGTTAATCAATCGTCCTTTATTACAGGCTGCTACTCTGTTTGTATTAATTCTTTTGCTTTTCTGGGCGCTACCACATCCATCGTATACAGGAGCGAGTGCAAGCGAGCCCGGTGCAACCCTCCGCGATCTAGATGCAGTGAAAAATGAGTCTCTTGGGGTAATCCTGCCTACGCGCAGCACATATGATCATGCTAGTCGCTGATAGTATTTCTGAACCAGTTCGAGAGGGTGTTCTTCATCAACCTGCCGAACAGGCCGGACAAGCGCGATTATATAACATTGGCTTCCTCGATCGTACAGTTTCATCCGGAGCCCATGAACGGGGTGTTTGCAAAGGATATTGACAAAAAAGCATATCCTTCAGTAAGTATCACTCTCGCTCGGGACACCCTATGGAGCCGTTACTAAGGTCTTGCGATTTTGTCTTAGAATTGGGACCCTGGCTATTTACCAGGTGAGCTCGGGGGCTGGCGGGCGCATATGAATGTCATGCAAAGGTATGGGAAGATGGGCAGAGTTCTAGAAGTTCCTACCATTCGTGCTAAAACGACTGCTATACTTTAGAATAGTACAGGATCGGGTCTCCACCGCATTCGTCCTTGAGGATGACGCGGACTGGGATGTCAACTTAAAGAAACAGCTTCAAAGATTTGCATCCGCTTCGCAGATAGTGCAAGGTGATACTAGACCTAAACATTCACCCTATGGTGACACCTGGGACCTTCTCTGGATAGGGCACTGCGGGATAACATTCAGGGCTGGTCCGATCCATGTGACAACTGATGATATCACGGTCGTTCCAGTCCCTGAGCTACCGCCGTACTGGCGCGACCCTCCCGTGGGTGCTGACAATGGCACCCGTTTGGTGGCAAGGGCAGAGGAGGGAGTATGTTCTCTTGGATACGCGGTTACCTATCTTGGAGCCCAAAAGATTCTTTCAGCTCTTTCCTTGACACCGGAGGGTGACGGTGCTCAGTTCGATGTGGCAATGAGTCGGTACTGCCAAAAAGGCTGGTTAAGGTGTATTGCTCCCTTTCCATCATTAATTGGAGCCTGGAAGGCGGCTGGGCCAAAGGCAAGGGGATCGGACATCCACAATGACGATGGTTGGATAGAAAAGGAGAAACCAGTTGGATCTATATACAGTACCATGTACAATGCTGGCCGCTTGTTGACCGGTGAACGTACAGTACATGCAGTATCGGACGACGCGCCGGCTTATGAAATAGACCCCACACAGTTGGAGTTACCGGAAGGGGCGTTGAAGATGCTTGACAATACCGGTATACATTAGAGTATCATAGGAAGTGTATAAACACTATTCTTTAAGACTGGCATTCCCACAGTATATTATGCGCTTGCCGCATTTTTTCCCTTTCCGCCTAATGTACAATGGGCCTTCGATTTCCGAATGAATCAGGGAGACTATATATAGTGTACCTGGCACATGCCCGAGATACTCTGATCTAGAAGCAATTTAGGGGACTTCCTTCAAATCATTATGATAGGCTAGGCTGAGAAAACAATACCCAGCCTAGCTGTTGCTCGGGCTCACTCGAAGCGCCCTTATTTCCATTGCCCTAGAATTATCGTGTCAGGGTTCCTTGTTATCAAATGGCCATCAACCATACTAGTCCTAATCTAACGCCAAGTTGGTACTAGTCCCTCCTAGAAAGGCCACTAATGCAGCTGCGCCATAAATATGAACACAAGTCGTCTTTTGCCTAGCACATCTTAAGCGTGCTGACAGCTACCCTCAAGAGCCTACAATGCCCTAAGACTTTCCTTTTCTCATCGTCTCTTTCAGAATTATACTCCACTCCTCCCACTCGTCTGAGCCACCATGAACAATCAATGGCCTCCCAGTTCGTTTCTGCATATATTATTGATGATACTCTTTGTGATCGACAAACCGTAGTGGCACAGGGAAATGGAAAGAGTTCCAACAGATTCGTGAATCCCCCTGCCGCTGACTCGGCTGAGAACCCCATCTGGGTTCTCGGGGAGCAGCAAGAGATTTCATGGGTGACAACTCTAACTGCTTTTAACGTCTCTATGTGGCAGCAAAGTATTTCTCAAAGGAGCGGAGCAAATATGGGAAACATATTCTGTACACATTGGTATTTCGTTTTCATTATTTCCTTCCTACGTTGAACTATCGGACTAACAACCAAGCCGAAATTTGAAGCCCAGGTACACAACACTGGGGTGACAAATTTCACCTGGACGGTGCACACTTATGGTTTCAGCCTTGAAGACTCGCCAATCTTCTTCTTCTGGATAAATACCAATACTCCCGAAGGATTTACTTCGAATTACTTCAATATAACCGAAAAGGCACGCATTACGAGTGCGTCAACTTTTTATACAGCGACTTCGATATTCGAACCGAAGTCAACAACCTCACCAAATTCCTCATCAGCAAGTACCACGCCGTCTCTTCCAACAGAAACCTCCCCAGCGTCGGCATCTGAACCTGGCCTTGATTCCACCGCAAAGATAGCACTTGGAGTTGGAGTTGGCGTTGGTGTTCCTGCGGTTTTACTGCTTGGTGCGCTTACTTGCCTTAAATATTGTCAGTCTCAGTCGGGAAAAAGCAAAACACCTACGGTGCATCCAGAATTCGCGACAATACCCCCAAGGAACCAGGCGCCTCCATCCCCTCCGAAAGAGGTAGCTGGAAGCCAGGTTCCCGAGTGGTACCCAGAGTTACCCGACCGTCCATACTAACCACCGCTTGAGAAAGCTCAGCTAACAAAGGAGGTATATCTCGCTTATTTAAATGATCCATGGTTCCTGCCTGTTATATCTCACCCTAACATGTTTGAATATTGTGTCCCCAGTCCTGTATACAAGTCTTCTGCGCGCCAAACCTAATTGAAACGTTCTCGAACTAGTAGATCCCGCTATGATTCTTCTAGAGGTCCTAATCAAACGTCGCAACCAACCCAAAGTACGACTAGATATCAGCTGGTACTTTTGGTCGAGTGGGATTGATATAATGTTTGCGGTGTTTCGTACCAATGTAACAGAACCATTCCCCCTAGAATTTATTGATTTACTGATCGGTTAGAATTCCTTGGAATCAAGCCATGTTGCGTTCGAATTATACCCAAAAGGAGGTGAATTGGGAGTTTGGTAATAAGATTGTGGACCATCTTACGCTATTTAATATTTCTTGCACCGTTAGTTGGGCCCCTAAATTAGCTTGTGATTATATATTTACCGGAGTTCTCTATAGCTGGCGAGAAACAGGGATGCATGCGGATTTACTAGGAATGAATCTCTTTGTTCTATTACTGCCAAAATTCCTCTCGATCGATAAGGAGCCACGGCCAAGGCATTCAATAACCTAACACAACGCATATTCATGCGACTTCCTCTCACTCCGTCCAACTCCCAACGAGATATTTACCAGCCTCTAAATCAGCCTGGCTAAGGCCTTGGACCTTCCCACGTCCAGTAAGTAAGTATACCCAGTTTAACTAGCACCTAATATCAGTTTCAGATATACTCGGCCCATTACCCCCCACACTACTTCCGGTTTGGGGCCTCCCCAGCTCAACAGGATTTTCAGCTCAACGGGAAAAAGCCCCAGAAAGTTCAATTATTTAACCAATTTAGCAACCATAACAGGATCATCTAATATAACTACATCTTCCAACATTGGAGTAGGCTCTGTAGGATGCCTTTTCCTAGGCAAATTAACTGTAGGACTAGGTGGGGTAGTTTAGTGCTGTGTAGGAATCTCTACTCTTAAAGATATCTTTATTCTTTGCTTCTATTCTTTCTCAATCTGCAGAGTACCATAACAGTCCCTCACTAACCAATCTTGTATCCTCGGCTTTGCAGGCCTCTTGAATATCTGTGGCTGTATCTTAATGAATTTACCGAGGTTTATCGCTAGATCACACATCCCTGGTAGAACAGACAGTCGGCATATTCAATCAAGGCTGCCCGTGGATTCTTTTTACTTTCCCTTCATATAACGAGAGAGTACTGACACTGGACACTATAAGAAGATAGAAATCTATTGTTCTAACTACTTAACAATAACAGTTATCCAGTGTGCTTGCCAGGGATAATAGTCTATAGCTGGTTATAGAAGTAGCATAAATACTTATACTCTTAGACACTTTCAGGAACCCTCATATAAAACACGCTAAGTCTCTTTAGTAAGTCTTTCTGACAGCCCTTGTTACATGTCTCTGTATTGCACGGTAAGTGCTGTCTCATGACACAGGATATCTTACAATACCTGTATCCCCACATACAGGCACACCCTTCATGCCACGTGGATATATCTCCAGAAGTTTTTATCAAGGATCTTTCCAGAGGATCACGTCGATCAAGCTCGTAGGGCAATTAAGATAGCCCACAACCTGGCTCCGTCAACCCTGGAGTTTATCCGTGATATGATTTTGAGCAATGGACTTACCCACTCGTAGATTGCCAACGCGGCTAGCTGCCATCCAAGTACTATCACTAGGCATGTCACCAACGTGAAAATGTTTGGGAATATGAAGACACCACCAAGTAACGGCGGCCATCCTCGGAGACACACCAATTATGATTAAAGCCCTCTGTGATCATCTCCTCGAGAAGCCCCATTTATACCTTGACGAGATGGCGATTTTCCTATGGGACGAGTTTCAGTAACCACATGCAGCATTAGTCGCACTCTGAAGCGTGAAGGGTGGTCAAAAAAGGCTGCCAAGTATAAAGCAGGAGAGCGAAATGCGGATCTACGTGATGTGTACTCTGATTTTATGTCAGACTTTTGTTCATACCACCTTGTTTATGTAGATGAATCTGGGTGTGACAAGAGGGTAGGATTCAGAAGAACAGGCTAGTCTCCTCTTGGTTGCTACTGTGTACATACACACATAAATGTACACAACGCTACTCTACTTCTGTGCCCCTCCTGCACGTTCTTCGTCGGCAGCGTCCAGCTTCCTCACCCATCACTCTTGCACGCCTGCAAAGGTTATCCAAGACAAGATTTGTCACGACGGCATGGCACCAAGACTCCCTGCTGAGCTTAAAAGATTTATTAAACATAACTGGAGTTACTATGAAAGAGATCTCGATCAAGGATTTGTCATCTTTATCGAATGGTGTATCAACATGGTTGGTGCAAAGGAGGAGAATGCCAAAAGCCATTTTCGCCATGCGTGCTTGAAAGTAGAAATTTGGGGCGGTTAAAGCTCCTTCTGCCCCATATTTTAGCAGCGTAGAGATAAACCGAACGATGATATGTAGTGCGGTACAGATATTTACGCTACACAGGTGCAAGCAAGGGGAAGCCAAAGACAAGGCAAGGTCCGATTTTGATTGTTTGAGAATCAGAATAGTCTTTCAGAATGTTGAAAATAAATGAGTTACTGCTCTCTATATTTGCAGCATTGATATGGGTCGCTGTAATCTAAAATGTTATTAAAGGTTTTAGACAACTTTGGGCTATTATATGAGACCAGAGAGCCTCAACAGCACATACCTTGTGCCGAGAACGAGGCCCTTAGAGCCCTGAAAAAGCCAAATCATGCGGGGTGACAGGACCATCATAAATAATGATCCTACCATGACTGTCTGTCATGTGTTCGAAGAATAAACATCCCCCCGTAGCGCACCGATAGAATATTGACCGTGGAAATCTCGCTCTTCCGCCATCCGGACCTGCTATGCCACGTCTGCTGAATTGCATTCCATGGTCACAGTAGCATGTGGGATTTTCTGCCAACACACCTCGCATATCTCCAAAGCAAGCGAACTCTTCACAAGAAGAGCAGCTATAGTATGGACGATACGCATTACCGTTCTTATTGGATGGCTGACAGTCCTCCTTCTCTGTACGTCCGCCACAATAAACGCAGCGAGGAGCCTTTCGAAGTGCAATATGCTCAGCTCTAGGGTTGGCGAATGCCAAAGCTTGGCCGTTCATTCTTAAATCGCTGAGTAGGTAGCTGAGCTCCCTGCGAGTTAATACCGGAGTAATTTTCAAAGATGGTGGTGGAAAGGGTGGGACTCAGAAAACTAGCGAGATGTACTCTTCCCTTAATATTGTGGACCCTATAAGGGACCCTGGCTGAATCAAGGAATTGATTAGGTGGTCTAGCACGAAAAGACTCAGCTAAAGAGGGAAAAAGAAAAAGGAGAACATGAAGCTATCATGTTGTGCTACCTTTATATGACAAAGGGTAGGTAGCACATGACCACCGCTCACTTCACTGATTGCCTAGACCTCTGATGGGCCTAATCCTTTACAGCTATAACTTAGTTAACTTGAACGAGGGTGAATAGGGTGAAACAAAATACTAAGCAAGGACAATCCAATGAGATTCGAATAGAAAAAAGAAAAACATACAACAGCCGGGATTCGCTGGTGGTCACCCACCCAACTACTAACCAGCCGGCGTGTGGCTTAAGTACGGCTGAGCGGACGGGAAGCCCTGTTCTCCACACCCTGTGGTCGTATGTACTGGTCTAATACAAATTAGTATTCATATAGTACAAAAGTCCAAAGTGCGAAAGTTTGTTCTCATATTTAGGGACAAATTATTGACTATCGTTATAGTTATGCAAACTAACTATGTCTCTATAACTATTTAGTAAGCCTACAGAATACTTACAAAATTACAATACCCAAAGTAGACCTCACCCTAGCCCGTGGGCGACCCTCTGAGGGCAGCTGGCAGACCCGCAAAATGAGGGCGGAGGGCCGCCCTCAATAGCTATAAGGGTTATTTAAAGTAGAATTTAAATCTAAATAAATATAATATATATATATATATATATTAATAGTGTATCAAAAACAAGAAGTAAAATATAACTTTTATGTACACTAATAAAAGAAAAGTAAAAGTATTTCAATAGACAAGGACTGATAAAAGCTGATAAGAGCTGATAAGAGCCCCTGAAGGCGCCCTCTGAGGGCCGAAGGCCGGGCGAGGATAGGCAAAGGGCGGAGGGCTGGGGGTACCGGCCCTCCAAATGTTTTTGCCGAGGTCTACTGGAGACCGTGTACAACTGTAGGCCCGGGCAAAGTCTCCGAAGGACCTTCACCATGGCCCTTCCTACGATGGCTCAGTCAACTAATTAATATTCACTAATTCCATTCTCCTCAACAATCCGGTTTATTTTTAGTTAGTTTCTTTCTACAGCGAATCAAAAGGTTCGTGGTTCTGTTGACTAGTTCGCTACTTATTGAATGCGCCCATGAAATCACCTAGTATCGCAGGTACTTGACATATGCTTGGTGAATTGACCACCTGCGGAAGTACGTAGATTGTTGAATACTATGGTAATCAAGCCACATGCATCGAAATGGAGGCAATTAGTGAATTTGACAGTCACATGGAAAGTATGGGGACAAGATATTTTATTTGGATTGCTATGACCTTCCGTTAGCCAAGGGATAGGCCTAGA
The DNA here is from genome assembly GCF_009176365.1 of Aspergillus alliaceus. Taxonomy (NCBI): domain Eukaryota; kingdom Fungi; phylum Ascomycota; class Eurotiomycetes; order Eurotiales; family Aspergillaceae; genus Aspergillus; species Aspergillus alliaceus. The sequence goes on from NW_022474736.1 coordinate 156,410, forward strand.
GAAATTCACTCACAGGCTCTGCGATAACAGACAACATATTAGCTGGTTCAAGGGACAATATTGATCGCCTAGCCCGATTTTTCTATAAAGGGTCAGGTATGTCTACCATCCTTCTGTAAACAATCTAGTATATTTCCATTCAAAGTATTCATACATCTGCAGCACTAAGAATGTCCTTCACCGAGCACTTGTACATGTTTCACCATGTCTTTCTCCCTCCCAAGCTCCCCGAAGGGGATGATTACTCACCTGAGCATGAGATAACCCTACTTGACCGGACCATACAGGCTCTCCAGAATTTCGCAAGTGAGGAATCTGCTGAACAGGCGGGCATTTTAGCTGCTGTCACCACGATGCTTACTCGCTTGAGGCATATCTGTGGGATTCATGGCGATGTCAATGAAGAAATGCTCCAAATGGCCCTGGGACAGCTGGGAACTGAAGGTAACAATATTGCCTGGAACCGTAACGGACGTCTGCTTACTGGTTGCAGGAGGGCTTCTTCCTATACATCTTCACCGCCAAAATGCCGCCGTACTAATGACTAGAGTGGGTGACGCGATACACGTCGAGTCCTGGGAGTTGTCTGCTCGCAACGAAGCCGTGGTCACGACTGTCGGCCGGCTGAAACGACTCTTTCCGGGGCCAACACTTTCGTTGGATATATCAACTTTCACAGAGCCAGGCTTGCAGGAGACAATCGCCCAAACCCTGGCAAAGTTGAGCCACCAATCTGTCCCAGGAACAATGAGTAAGGTGAAGAAAGCGGGGGGGAAGCACGATGAGGATAGAGATACCACCGATCCCAAGATGGTAACGGAGTTTTTTATGGCTTTCCTACGCCCAATGTGCATCGGGGTAAAGGAAAGACAGATCCAGAAACACACTCGTGAAGAGGTGATGTGGCATGAAAGTCGATATCCATGGCGCAGGTCCTCGCTCTGGCTCCTGATTCGTGTGGTCTTACAATTGGCTCTCTGTAGGTTGTCAGAGAATAGCGTGGTTCCGGAAGATCTCTACAAACAATTTATGATCTACCTCATGAGCGATATTCTCACTGGGTCCAGAAAGGTGATGCCAGTGGAGTCTATATACGCTATGAGCGCTAAAATTGGTCGCCGTTTGCAAAAGTTGAATTTGACCGCCGAGCCCATTTGGTTCACCTCCGTTCAGCGTGCCCTCGCGATAGCAAGCGACACTATCCAAAGCCGCTGGTGCAGTATTCAAGAGAAGAGCCACTACCACAAAGACCTACATTCTCTGACTGAATTGAGTTTCCACGACGACGTGTACTGCGTTTTGCCTGCCCTTGATCAGTATCTTCAAGGCATAAAAAGGCGAGGAGAGCAGCGAGCCTTACCGTGGGTTGACTTCGTACCCGAATCAAAGCTGCTGATTTATAAAAGCAAGAAACTCCCAGGACATTTGTACTCTGTGAATGACAGATACCGGACATACAATCTCGCAGCATTTGAGGAGTGGGTTGCTACATCACTTGATGGCTGGCTTGAGAATCATTTGGCCAGCGAGTCCACGTGTGGCCAGTTGGCTGACCTGATAGACCGTTACTACACTGCTGCAATTGAATTTTATGCCTCCAACCCCGAGGCTAAATCCGTCATGTTTCTTACTATTCTGGAGTTGTGGATCGCATGTGATAAATCCGCCGCCCATATACATATGATCCTCCACGACTATGATACTTGTATCCCTACACAGGTATTTCAATCACTTCTGCTCCCTTTCCGGTCCCAGATGGAGAGGCTTGCTCGGGCTGAAAAATATTTGCAGCAGCGAAAGGAGCGCTGCAAGTTCTCCGGACCAGGAATTTTCCGGGATTTTGGCACACCTTCCTGCTTCTCGGTCCGGTACTTCCAATCATCCCAGGAGCATCATAGATTACATACCATGATCGAAGAACACGCAAGCCGAGCGCGTGCAGAGAAGCTAGTTGAGCTCATGCAGAAACACCAAAAATATAGACATTTGTACCACCTCGTCGACTCTATGGAGTGTACATATGATGAAATCGCTATTGATAAGGAATTCGACATTTGGGAGAGACGTCACCGTGCTTCGTGTCTTAGATGTAGGCATCAGAGAGAAGCTGACTCCATGCAAATTGAAGTTCACGAATGGCCTCTCCCGGCAAATCACCTGCAAGCAAAGTCGACAGTGTTCGAACTGAAAGTCCCCCAGCCATTCGCATGGTGGCGTGATGTTACGATCTTTTTTATGCTAGACATTCTGCGTGTCGAATACCTGGCAATAGTGAATCCAATAGCACACTATAGCCCCCAGAGCCATAGTGGCTTGTCAGCATTTTATACTCCCGCCGACGGTGCATGTCGGATCGGCCTTCTTTCGCAAGTCAAACCCCACGAACGGACGCATCGACGGGCGAAAAAGATCATCGCCGTGAGCGAGGCAGATGTATGTCTTGCGAACGGCCTGCACCTGGAATACTTCGACAATTGTACCCAGTCCTTCGTCAGCCAATTTAAGTCAACCCATGAGGTTGCTAACTCGTGTATGATTAAATTGCCACATTCAAGCTCCCCCCTGCAGCGGTTTCTATTCCGACCAGCCGATAAGCCGAATGGTGAGTCCCCAAACATGGTTATCGCGTTGCAGAATGCTTGTGCGGAAGATATGTCTTTGGCAGAATACAAGGCGCTGTGTAATATGCCATGTGGCATCAAGATTCAATGGCAAAACATTCTCCACCAGTTAGCCATGCCATTAGTTGTGTTTAAGAAACCGGAAACTGCAATATTTGTCCTCCAGATAATTAACCAAGCAGGGCCCCCCGCTGGAGACTCAGCCTTAAGAAACGGGCATAAAATTCTGAAAGACACAAAATTCGCCAGTGCAATGCTGCACCAGGTAAATAAGGCTATACAAAGGATTGAAGAGAATTGGGAGTTAGTACAAGTGCTAAACATACTTATCTCTCTTGTACTACGAATAGTATCTTTATCCACTCGCCGCGAAATTCACAATCAGTGTTTGCTACTTTTGAGCCGCCTCCGAAGCGTAGCTTTCAGATGGGTCGAGGTGCTTGGGACGAAAGCAAGCAGCGCAACAGACGATGGACGCCGAGCCAATTTTACTGCGCGGCATGTTCATATTGCGTTGATATGTGTTGGGTCCTTTGACTCCGAAGGCACCTTATTGGAACAGATGCTCCAAGACGAGTCCGACGCGTCAATTTTCATACAATGCTCCATGGCTATTCACGACAAGTGGCATGCAATTGCAGCCGACTCGGAACCCTTACTTACAATGCTGTATCGCCGTTGGCAGGTATTGTCACATCGAAGCTACATCTTCCTTGCGAGCCAAATCTGCCTGGGAAAAACTATGGCGCTTGGAGCAGCTATCGGACGTACATGGGCAGCGTACCGCCCAGGTCCGGGTTGGTCCGGTTGGTCCATGGTGGAAGGAGGAACTGACCCTTGGTTGTTCAGCAAGGCGACGGGCTCTTCGGCTGAAGGTCAAGGTTCGCTTATACACTTCAACTTACTAACAGGAGAGCTGCTCATCAACGGTCTACCGTTGGCTCGTCTGCCCCGAGACTACGAACAGGATGAGAGTTACAAAACGCTTTTTGGCCAGTCGCTGTTAGAAGTGATGCCTAGTGACCGTCCGGGAATGAGCTTTTCTTGCCAGAAGGAATACATGGGGCATACAGTACACTTGGGAAAGCAACAAATCTCTGGTTCGCAGGAAGGAAGCCTCTGCGTGCGGGCGATGAGAGACGGCCAGGAGTGGGAATTCATACAGCCGAGCTTGCTAGCTAATCTGTTCCCAGACACTTTTGTGGAGGAGTGTGTACACTGGTTTAATCCAAGTGGTGATTATGTGGAGTTTCGACCCGTGAAAGAACCATGGCAATCCTCTCCTGCCTATTGGCGGCTGACCCGAAATCATTCCCGGACTGGATGGGTTCTCCAGAAAGACAGTGTGTTCATGATCAACGTGAGGAGCCGCACGGCGAAATTGATATCGGATATTCTGGAACCAATTGAACGACCGCGAAGGATACAATGTAAATTCAATACCCTGCATTCTATCCTGGAGATTGACATTCCCCGGCTTCGGCTGAAGTTCGACCTCGAATCAGGAAGCTCCTCGGTTCACTCTCGACAGTATCGAGGCATGTTGATAGATGCCGATCAGTCTTTAGGCACCTTAATTGGCCTACACAATAAACTCATCCTTAGAGGCAAGGACAACCATGAGCGATTGGCCCTCATACCAGAGGGTCCAGTAGACTGGAAGAAGGATGCCGATCATGTTAAGGTCAGTATTGGTTGGCGGGCCGTTACTGACCTTCACCCATACGCAGTACAACCAGACCTAGGTTACTTGAGTGACAATGGGAGTCTACAGAGCAAGCTTTTACTCTGTTATTTGCATGCTCTGACATCATTTTGCGTACCCGATCCACTTACGCAGAAGACGGGGACTGAGCAAGCCTTGTCCATCCTTCGCTCTGCTGCACTGAGATCATTTGAGCGTCTACGATCGGAAAACTGCGCAGTCTTGGCCCACATTGCACAGCTCACCCCATCTCGTACGTACTATCCTGCAAATGAGCGTGTAATGCAAAAGGTCCAATGGCGCAAGGAACTCGGCTTTCTGGTGCAACATGCTGAGTTCCGCGAGGAAGTAGTTGCAATTTTCGAACATGATCGCCGCATGGCTATGTTTCATCCAAACACAGCAACGGCACATCCACCGCTTCCTCCAGTGGGTTGGGATTTGCAGAAGCGTGACAAGATTCGCTCGTCTGTGTTTCGTGTTTCTACATTCGGGGCCGAGGAATACACAAAGGATTACGACCGTGATTACTGTGGCTTGGATGATCACCGCGACTCGGCAGCGGTCTCGCGCGTCCTCAAGCTTTGCAGCATAGTCTACAATCAGATTCCTTGTATGCAACAGTTCACAGCCAGTGAGTTGGTCTCGACGCTCTGGAAGTTTATATCAAAATCGAACAAGACGTGGGGTTTTGGTGCCCCACTCGATATCGGAGACATGAAGTACGATGCGGGCTTGCTCGTGGAGCCCAATCTTTTTCTTTCCCTGTATTGGTGCAGCATCCATGGGATGGTATGCTCGGAAGAATCGCCGTTAAATAGGTTTCAACTCATGATATGGCTTGCTACCTTGGGGTTTGCTGAAGGTACTAGCATGCCTGTTCTTGCCACGCTCGCCTCGTTCCACGTGCTGCCACAAATGGCACGTATTACTCTCCCACCGAATAACCTATACGAACTGGGGCAGGGATATGAATTTGACGGCAGCAGTCTTAAATCCTGCATCCAATCTGTTCAGCGGACGGTGATCCCAGAGCAAAATATTAGCCGTAACCACCACGAGACCGCGAAGCAATTCAAGCAGCGTTGGGATAGAATTTTGAAAGAGCGCAGGACACAAGCCCGCGATCAGTTTATAGATGAGCTCGAAACTCAGTGGCCTGTTTTATCCCCAACAACACCCACCGAAAATGCTACCCCAGGGTTTCGAGAGTACTTTCAAGTTGGGAAAGCTATGGTGGTGGCACGCAGCAGCTTCAAAACGTGGTTCGCGAATCGCGAATTTAGACAATACCTTAGCAACATCGCGGCGGTGTTGTCCTCCCAACCGGCCCATTACATTGAGGCGCCCGCCCTGAATGCGCCTGAGTGCCTGGGTCCAGTACATTTTCCACTAAGCAGACGAGGATTTCTCACTCTCGATGATCTTTTAGGCCAACCGCCGATCTTGGAAATAAAAGGGCCAGAGTGTCCTAGGCTTCTGCGCACTTCCCCTGGAGATGTCAAGCAGACCCCATGCCTCGAACAATTTGTTATGGATCTAGTATCACAGGCAAAATCTCAATTCGAAAAGAACTACGTGGAACAATTGCGTAGCAGTATCAGGTCTCTACAAGATACAAGGAAGCCGGCTTATACAGACTTTGATGGTGCGCAGTTGCGACGTATTTTCTTGGAATATGTATGTATGTGTGAGAAGCACACAAATGACATATACGCTGCTATTGAGTCAAGTATAGTGCCCTCTCCGGTCATGCATAATTCCAGGAAAGAAAATCCAACAAATAGCAAGATACAAGCGGCCCTCTTTCGGATACGCCATTGCCCTAGAATATCACCAAGCCTTGTCGTTCAGCAATTAACACGCCATAGGTGGCATCAGTTACCTGATGGATGGAAATCATGTATCATCACTTATGGATGCTCGATCACGAGGTTGCAGTGGGCAAAGAGAATGGTGGCCCTGAGCATGAGCCCCGACGATCTGATTCGGGAACTTCAGAATCCAGGCCATACAAACTGGGATCCTCAAGAATTTCCAGAGTCTCTTTTGTTAGAGATTGAAAGTGGTATCCTCATACGCGACGTCCAGGAGCAGATTGCCGGGCAGATGAGAAATTGTAGCCTCGGGCGAAACGTTGTGATGCAGCTAAATATGGGGGAAGGAAAGTCATCTGTTATTTTACCCATGGTAGCGGCCACGCGTGCAAATGGAGCTAGTCTGGTTCGTATACTCGTGGCGAAGCCGCAGTCTCGGCAGATGCTCCAAATGCTCCTCTCAAAATTTGGTGGTCTATTAGACCGACGAGTCTATCTCATGCCAATCTCGAGATCCCTGCAAATCCAAGCATCAGAGGCAGATGAGCTAGGAAATATGTGTCGAGAATGCATGGTGAAGGGTGGTGTCCTTCTTCTCCAACCAGAGCACCTGCTCTCTTTAAGGCTGATGTGTATAGAGTCCTTCATTGCTGGGAAAAAAGACATCGGCAATGCTCTTCTCAAGGTTTTAAGGCTACTCAAACAGTACTCATGTGATATTGTAGACGAAAGCGATGAAAACTTTAGCGTTAAGTTCGAGCTAGTCTACACTATGGGGGCACAAAGACCCCTGGAGCTGAGTCCACAGAGATGGATCGTCATCCAACAACTGCTTGGTCTGGTTAGGCTGTATGCTTCGGAAGTCAAGGAGGTTTTCCCTCAATCAATACAAGTGGATGAGCAAGCCTCAGGAGGCTTCCCTAGGATCCGATTGCTTCATAGCGATGCAGGTGAGGAGCTTCTGAACCGGATCGGGAGGCACATTTGCGACAATGGTATTGGTTCCTTGCCAGTTTGGAGGCTATCTCAAACAAGAAGAAACGCTGTTATGTCGTATCTTCTCGAAGCTAATCCGTCTGCTACTGCCATATCTACTGTCGAGGGCAATGGCACGGCAGGTCCCTGGGCGGCCACCGTTAAGGATGGCCTTCTTCTGCTACGAGGGCTACTTGCTCAAGGAGTTTTATCCTTCTGCCTCGGGCAGAAGCGCTGGCGTGTCAACTACGGGCCTGATTCAACTAGATATCCACCTACAAACCTCTCAGTACCATACAGAGCAAAAGATAGCCCTGCCCCCAGATCGGAATTTAGTCACCCCGATGTGGTCATTATCTTAACTCAACTCACATATTATTATTCAGGCCTCAGTGACGACGAGATTTTCGTCGCGTTTAACCATCTGTTGAAGTCTGATCAAGCGGACACGGAGTACCAAATATGGATAGATGATGCGCCAACGCTCAGCACTTCGTATTATCACTTGACAGGTATCAATCTGGAGGATAGACATCATTGTCTAAACTACATCTTTCCGCCACTTCGCTTTTCCAAGGGTGTTATAGATTATTTTCTTTCCTACATTGTTTTTCCAAAGGAATTGAAAGAGTTCGCAGACAAATTGTCTGCATCAGGATGGGATATAGGGGAGGTAAAATCTTATCCCACTGTTGGATTCAGCGGGACGAACGACTCTCGAAAGACGCTCCCCCTTTGTGTCGAGCAACTAGATCTCCCAGAGCAAAATCATACCAATGCTCTCGTACTTGAATACCTGCTTCGTCCCGAAAATACAGTCGTCCTTCTTCCGACGCAGATAAAGGGGTCTGCACTTGGTTCGAAAGGCCTCCTGGCTATGGTGAAAAGATCAGATCCGCCGATCCAAGTAATTCTCGACGTAGGGGCACAGATCCTCGAGCTCAGCAATATACAAGTTGCTCAAGGTTGGTTGGAAATGATTGAGGATGATGGTCCAGTTCAGGCTGTGGTATTCGTAGACGAGAACGACGAGGTCTCTGTTGTTGACCGTCATGGTCGTATTGAGTTGTTACAAACCTCACCATTTGCTAAACAGCTTGAGACATGTCTTGTCTTTCTCGATGAGGCTCACACACGAGGTATCGACTTGAAGCTTCCACAGAACTACCGCGCAGCTGTTACTCTCGGGGCAGCTATTACCAAGGACAAGCTAGTTCAAGGTAGGTGAGATAGTAGTATTCGAAAGTATGAAAGCAAGCTGACGAGAAAAATATAAAAATAGCATGCATGCGACTGCGGAAATTGGGAAGAGGGCAGTCAGTTGCCTTTTATATCCCGGAGGAGATAAAAGTTCAAATACTATCCCTCACCGGGAAAGAAAATGAATGTAATATCGAGGTATCGGATGTACTTCGGTGGGCCATATCAGAGACCTGGCTTGCTTTGCGTCGCAGTATCCCTCTGTGGGCGGTCCAGGGAGAGAGATATATCAAGCAACGTAAACTTTGGCACAAGATAGGTCTAGATGAGAGAAAGACGATGTCTGCCAGTGAAGCGCAGGGCTTTCTCGAACCAGAATCTCAGACGCTTGAAAGGCGGTACCGACCCCAGAACAGATGCCATGAATTCTCTCGCTCCGGGGTGGTTCATGATGAACATCTTAGCCTCATACGAGCTCGATGTCAGGAGTTCGGGCAATTGGACCATGCGTCTACCCAGTTACAAGAGGAGCAGGAACGTGAATTAGCACCGGAGATAGAGCAGGAGCGGCAAGTCCAAAGACCACATCCAGCAAAACCGGAAGATCATTACGTGCATCCGGACCTGATTTCATTTGTGTCAACGGGCGTCCTAAAGCAACCTTCGGATGCATTCAACTTTGCGTTCGAAACACTAAGCAACACAACTGCAGCGAAATATCTAGATGTGTCTCAATTTCCAGCTGGGCTTCTTGTTACTACCGACTTCGCTAGAACCATCAAAGTCCCAAGCGGATCACGCTTCGTCTCGGACTCGTATCAACGGCCTGTACAGTGGATCCTTACAAGATGCTCCGGTCCTCTGTCAAGAGATGCCGTAGTGAAGAACATGGTCATAATTAGCCCCTTTGAGGCTAACCAAATACAAGGGATGTCTAACATGTCGAAGTCGGTTCGGATGCATCTATATGCTCCACGTCAAAATTGCGGATATCCCTCGCTAGACGAACTGACGCTCTACAACGTCCCAGAAACTTCTTACAGCTTTCGGATCCCAGAGACGCTGAAGATACAATTGAACCTCTTCGCAGGTCAGTTGTACATCGGATCATACAGCGAGTATCGCGAGATGTGCGATTTTCTCGGTGTGTCCTCTCTCGAAACACCGGAAATCGTAAACGTTGCCGCTGATGGCTTCATAACAACTGAAGGCCAACATAGAACGAGAACAACATTCCGTCAAAGCCCCCTCAGCTTCCTAAACGTGCTCATGTCGCAGATCCGGAATGACTGTCAGGAGATCGATAAGACCCATGTGGGCAAGCTTCTGTGCGGGCAGCTGCTGCGTCCTTGGGACTTTTCATCAACCTCTAGCCGCACCTGCAACAACAACAACAGCAACAACATTAGTGGTGACATTGATGAGAAAGACGCATGAATATTAACCCAGTGCGACCTTTAGGTTGGCAGTGATAATACTCTATACCTAGAGTTTGGTTCGTATTAACGCGTGCGTCAGGTGGTCTACCATCAAGATCTACGGCTCTGATTCTCTAATCCTTAAATCTTCAGGTGATTGGGCACTTCTTCATCGTATGATATCCAAGAAACCCTTTCTCACTTATCACCTCTATTCATCATCAAAAATTTCTTTACCTGTAGTTGAACATTGGATATATTTCTAGCACTAGTTTATACACCTCGGGGCATCTGGATACTATCTAAATTGAAATACTTCTACCTTGCGTTAGTCTTTACCTTATGACAACATTTATACAACCTATTTACTATAGATATTCGTATTCCATTGTTTCTGGGATCCTGCACGGAATATACGGCAGTTCTCGGCTCGGCTGAAACAATTACCATTGACATTTCAATATGCCACCAGGTGACACATTTAATTCTACAGTCTGTACATCGAGGCCACGGAGCTCCAGCAAACATCGATTATGTTAACATTCTTGTCCCAGATACGGACCACATTGTGATATCTCAATTTCTTGAGCGTCATTCGGGAACGAGAAGCCTGGCTGTTTGCTTAGAGCGGGGTCAAGTGTTGTCCGGCTCGCTTGGTCTCTTGCGCCAAGTCACGGAAATGTGTCGTCCACTACTTGTCGAACCGCTAGAAGGAAAAGAGTGCTCTAGCCCCCATAGTAAAGAGGCAAGCTTGACAATCAGAGGGAAGATACGCCCCTTGACCCGACGTCGCAACTTTCTCCATGGTCAAAAAATACCGACAGCTACACCGACAGAGGATCTCAAACCCGGAATTGATGCCAATGCGTGTTTAGAACATTTGGCAGGTGAAAAATATTTGGTTGATCGGCTTCCATCCGTCTTTGCGGAAGCTGCTCTGCTAGCTCCCAGCATCATTCATCAGATAGGGGTATACCTGCTTGCTCAAAGATTAAAAGACCGAATCTTTTCGAGCTCCCTGACCGCCAAGTTTGAACGAATGGACTTACTGTCCATTGCAGTCAACCCAACTGATATCATTCATCGGTCTGAGTTTCGCTCGATGGCGTTTATTGGGGATGCAATCATTAAGTTCCTCATAGCGAGACAGCTGTTCCTACATCATATATTATGACTAGACCGTTTAACGGGAAACGGTGGCGGCCAGCTTTTGTATCGACAGCGTTGTCAAAAAGTAGCTCTCGAGCCAACCAGAGATATATTGGTGCAGCTACCATTGCTGATATGGCAAAAGCCATGGTAGGCGCTTCCTTCCTCGACAACGGAATGGATCAAGCTGCTGTATGTGTAGCAGCAATGATTTTCAAGATTAAGTCTTGGAATACATCATCTCTGTACGATGGCACATATTATTACTTCTGAAGAGCTTGATGTTAAATTCCTGAATTAGGGAATCCAATTCAATCCGATCGAAACCCAGCTGGCATTGGGATAATCATGGGACTCCCAGTTCGTTTGCCAATCTCTCTCGTATTTGGCTCTTCGCGGGTCGCAATAATGTTTTTATCTAGGCGACTAGATGGAGCTTCACCACGTTCAATCTTTTCCACCAGCACATTGCTTAGATTCGCCAGTCCCTGCTACTTATGGTCCTCCTAATTCTGTTGAAGTAGTGAAAGAGTGGACGGGGAGTGACCAGACTCCTGGCAGTGATGCCTAGACCAGCTTCAATGTTGGATGCTATAGAAATGGGAGCGGTGTCGTCTGCACACACATTCGGGTATTGCCTACAATGTACCAGTAAGGGTCATCGAATCGCATACAGAGGAAATCGCTACTATCATACAGTTACATAAAGGGGATGCGGACAACTACAGCTGTAGAGGCTCTATTTGGAGAGTTAGCAGACTAAAATGAGCATAGAAATGTTGATAATCATGCGCCTATATGCATCCCAGCGCCAGAGCCCCAGCCCCATCGGGAGCGACGACTTACCTGGAGATCTTTGAGAAGGTATATAGGATAAAGCTCAAGGGTAAAATCGCATAAACAGGCAACCGCGCTACACAGGTATGTCAAATTAATACTATAGCTAGTACTATCCGTTCCAGAGCTCTCTCACGGGGAGCATTATAGCATTAATACAAACCAGAAGGGGATATCTACGAGTATTGTTAGGACCATAATGGTGTATTTAACCAGGGTATCACGCCGTTGAACGGTTATCCGGAGCAGGAGAGTCGCGATGGACAGCCTTGCTAGCGAGACTACCAAAACGTAGGCACTTTGGCCCAACCACCACCATTAATTCAGCGCCATTAGAAAGGTCAGCTGTTTATCGCCCGTACACAGCAGAGCGTATACCTGGGAACATACCATTGCACACACCATGAGGATATCGTCCGGTCCAAAGGTCTGATGAGCTCCAATCGAACATAGCATCGCATAGCAACAGTGAAAGGTAGTATCACCAGGAAGATCAAGGTGACAATAAATATTGCCTTGCTGCGACCCTTGAGATCCATATCAGCAGGGTAGGGGCAGGAATGTCGAAAGAAAAAACGACCGTATTCCCACATTTGATATAACACTTTTACAGCATTATGCCGAGTATGGCTTGTCACCGAGCCAAGGAAGCCTAGACCTGCAGTTCTTAGGGATCTAACAGCTGAACTGTTTCTCAGGGCTCAGAGGATCGTTTCCTCACCCTGTCCCCAGATCACGTTTGCTAAAAGCACCGAAGAACAACATGCAGCCCGTGGTGGAGGAAGGTGTATGAGAAAGATTCGGGCATGCGCAAACAGACTCATCTGCAACGTTTCATTGATCCATGATTTCCTTGCTGAATCTGATGCTTTCTGCCAGTGACGATCATGGCCCACATATGATCGTAGCTGTCCGTCTTGGCGTTCAGCAAAAGATCCCATTGGACAGGGATATTGTTCCTAGAACACACCACCAGTTCGGCGGCCAGGAAAAAGAACTCATTGACTGTATCGGTATCACGAAAAGGAGCAGAAGAGCAAGCACTGGGATTATGCACTCGGTATTATGCCTGCTGTCTCCGCTGCCATAAGTAAACGGCTAGCTACGGGCGACTATTAGGTTTCCATTAAACGGGTTAGCTCAATCGGTATCCCGCGCACCGCGGAATGGAGAAGATTAAACCGCGGCCCGAAACTCCTTTTGTTCCGCGGCCTGGTAACGCAAGTTGATATACCCTTCACCGGGACGACTTGTAGACATATGTTTATCCAATTACAAATTTGTCGACAACTTCATCCACTGCTGGTGCCCAATAATTTAATCCAAGTATTCCTGCCCCTGATACCTTTGATATTCTTGCTATACCCATCCTTGGTCCCCTTTTCTACCACACTTGTGGACTGCTGAAAAAATAGTCACAGATAGTGGTTCGAAGAGTGACGTATACTGGAAACGGTAAATTTTTATGATCATAGGAAGTAAAGGATGTTATCTGGTCGACTCCCTAACTCTTTCTATCCCCACACCAAGTGCAAGGTTGCACGCTCTGCAGATAGAAACAAAGAATACACCTTGGCATCCTCTTTGCCATGACCACCTTTTTGAGAAAAGGATGGAAGAAAATTATGACTTTTGTATAAGACACGTTTTGGGATAAGTGTGTTTAAGCTCAACCGATTACCCTTGGCTTATGCACTGGTATGACTATCTTCCTTATTTTCCCTTCGGCAGAGCCCAACCCTTCGATAGCGCCATCCTTGAAGATGACAGGGCCTTTAATGAAGTAGTCGGACCCACTGGCATCACTCTGATATAGGGAAGGAGCTAGACTCCTTCCGTGGTCATCCAGGTTGGGCATATCTCCCCACTTCCAATTAAGTGTCCCTCCGTATTGCTCTGGGAGGCTGGAGGGTTCTATATAGGCTAGTAGTTCTCGCCTTGATTCGGATGGAGACAGGACTGAGATTTTCGAGAGAGTGCCAGGATCCACCCAGTTTTTAATTATTTGCCAAGCTGTCCGAAATAGTGGCGGGGCACCGAGGATCTATTGCAAGTCAGGCTCAGTCTTCCAATAGATAGAGCAGAAGAGCGAAGAACGTTAACAGAAAACTTACAAATATACGACTAAGCGTCTCGGGATAATGCTTTGTCGCTAATAAAGTGGCCCCTTGTAGATATCGTTTTAAGTCAAAAAACTGCCTTAGTGTAACCCCACTTAGGTCAATAATATGTGTGGATGCTGTAACAGGAATTTCCATGTGTGGCCTTTCAAGTTGGTTGCAGAGTGGCATTACAAAATCCAACATATTCTCGTACAACGCATGAAACACGATCAAATGGCCCGGTGTTTGTGATGACGAGGAGGATGGTGTCACAGAAAATGGTGACATTTTGGACACAAAAGCTTCCATTCTCTCCTTGGTGAGATGCTTCAGTGGAAATACATATATTGGGAGGCCTCGTGAGTCTCGATGTCCTGTCCACTGCGAAAACTATTGCGTTGCCTGTCAGTAAAGTTTCGTTGATGAACTTGCAGCAGGTAGCACGGAAATGACCTAACACACCATCTGCCTAGAGAATTCGTACATCACCACGTCCATATTTTGGTAGAATGATTTGATACCGTGTTCTGCTTTCCATTCGTATGCATCCCGAAATTGCTCTAGTGCATTATCAATCTCGAACCTCTGTGCTCGTAGGAATCGTCTTGTATATCCGTCAATGTCAATGTCTCTAGGAGATCCTATGCTATTACAAGCAACAGGTTTATAGAGACGAAAGGCCACTCACAAAAGTATGGCACGGTCATTATCTGTCCATTCATCATTGGTTTGGGCCTTACAATATCCATGCTGCTCGCAGAGGTTCCGAAATCTCAACAGTTTGCTGTCCTGCTCTTGTGTCAGATGGTTTAGCTGCCCAGCCATCCATTTGGCTTCGGTGTCCTGTCGCGAAGAGTTCTTGGGCATGCCAAATGCCGAGTTCTCATCAACAAGGGAGTTGTGGGCTTCTGGGTTCCGCCAGAAAAGCACCATGATTCAGTGTTTGTCCGCTTATTTCTAAGAACAGACAAACAGAGCCTGGTTGCTTAACATATTCCGTCCTTTTTGGGGTAAATTTATAGTGTAGAGCTCCAATTTTTGACATCACTCAATCAGAGACCTCGTAAGCAAAAGATTTTTAAAGCGTATCTCGCTTTTGGACTGCCATAATTTTACTGGATTTTCCCGGAATGTCGCATTCTATGGGCAAACCCAATCAATATACCTCGGCATCTTCGATAGGGATCCGATAGGCTGGGAAGCCGGCACGGATAGTGGTAACCGGAACAAATCTAGGTCGGCGATCCCCACCTGTATTCAGGATAACGACCAAGAAAAGTGAGTAATTGGTTATAAGACAATGAACATAGTAAGAACTGAGCTGCAACTTACCTATTTATATACCAGATAATAAGGAGACTTGGGCATTACTCCAGCCGGAGCCAATACTTTAAAAGGTACCTTCTTTTTATGCAAACGCTCTCCACGATACTTTGCTAAATTATCGATAATAGGATTATGCGCCCAATTCTTTGTAGTATAGCCACCTTTACTATCTATAATAGGGTTTCCACATAGACCAACTGGGACCATGAGAAACTAGAGAAAAAATAAACAAAACAAAAGAGCATCAAAGCAAAAGAGCACCAATATAGGCCGAATGTGAAGGTCTTGTGGCTGTAAGGAATAAGACCCGCAACGTTCGATAAACTAGCATAGCTATCAAACAAGAAGAAAACGCTGAAGAAGAAAGAAAGAGAGAATCAACAAATTATGAGAAAAGAGGTATCACAGGAAGGAGGGGTCGAAATACACCACATGACGAATAGGCAAACGATGGCAACGGCCTGAGTATTCTAAAGGGCTTCAGCCCGCTACAGTGGCACCAGAGATGTCACTATGCCTAGGGTCTCAGTCTCTTACAAAGTATACTGTAAAAGGCATTCTATGATAATTGCAGACAAGATAATTGTTCTGATGAGGGTCTTCTGATTTTCAGAAAGTTATACACATCTACCCACATCTAAAGTAGTGTGCTTTTCTCCAGGCTATAAACTACCCCATATACATGTCCATATCCCCTATTTAGAATATCACCGGCCACCATACTATATGCTCGTCGTCTTCTTGCGTGTCAACACAACTCGCTTTAAAGAAGGGCGGTATAAGTTGGGTAACATTGCATTTTTGTTGGTCTTGCGGATAATTTTGGGGACAATCCGAGGTTGCAGATTAACCATGCTGGTGTCTCACGTTGGTTTTTCTGTGACGCCAGTGGCGTCAGCCAATCCCTCTTCCAACAGCAACTCTATCAATTGTCGGACGTTTTGCACCCAAAGCAATATAAGCACAACGCTTGCGGTCATAAATATTAGTATGCCGCGCCGCATGACTGACGTAAGTGGGCTTCCTAGCTCGTTCACTTTTTTTCTTTCAGCTTCAAAGGAACCGATTCTAAGGTAAGCCTTTCGGTATGGCCAGTGTAGATAAGCAAGTTAGATCGGCACACAACTGTAGGAAAGAATTGTCGTCTAGGGAACACAAAATTACTTAAGAAAGTGGCAGCGTCTAACCTTTGTAACAGTGAAAGGCCTAAATTTTATGATTGCAAATCTCCTTTTGCATGCGTCTGAATTGGAGGGTGGATATAAAAGCAGAAGCAAGATATTCTCTAACGAGCTGTGAAATGTGCCAATTTTTAAACTAAAACCAGGTCCAAAATAGGAGACGGGACATAATAAGTAAAGATTTATATTGTACTAGTCAGAGCTCAATCATTGAATTAACGCAATGCATCTGCTAATTTATTATGGAAAAGTTTAGCGCGAGAAACGACACCCCTGGATGTCCCATTTGACAGGAGAAAAACAAGGACTCTTGGAATGGTAGGCCGATTCCGAAGTACCTAAGGCGGGAATCTATTTTCCGCGGGTACCTCGGCGTTGGTCCATGGCCACGGCCAACTAATTTTAGGATTCTGTGTAGTTTCGGAAATGCTTGTGTGGTTCGACGGTGATCGTATCGCAGACTCGGCCTCGGACTTGTTCGGGATGTCGCGAGCCGGATGCACACCGGTCCAAAATATTCTCATCATTGCACCGCTAACTACACTGTATCACTTTAAACTTATGGCCTACACTATAATCGCATCGCGTGTCAATTTATGTTCAAATGGGATCCTCATTTAGGATCGAATAGCCTAACTAGGGTTAGTGTAGCGTTTTAATACAATGTTCAAATTCAACTCCTGTACCAAATAATTCTGCTGCCGAGGTAAGCTAATGTTGCCTTAACAATTAGGTTTACTCACACGACCACCTCTGCTCTGGTGTAGTGCAGTGCATTTTAAGAGATACGTCAATTCCTGCTACCTTTCTCCATAGCTTCCTTAGCTCTTCATTACGTGCTTGCCTCCATAACGCTCGTTTGCTCTCTTTATAACATGTTACCGTCTGCTGCTAGAAAGGTAGGCGTGATCGGGACTGGTATTATAGGCGCAAGCTGGGTTGCGTTTTTCCTAGCGAAAGGCCTTAAAGTAGTTGTTACGGATCCTGATCCCAATGCTCCCTCAAAGATATCGAGATACTTAGAGGATGTTTGGCCAGGCTTAGTTAAGGCGGGCCTAAATCCAGGAGCAAGCCTTGCGAATTATGAGATTGTAGAGGAAATCGATGATTACTTGGCGGAGATTGATTTTATCCAAGAGGCAGGCTATTTACTCCCGGACCTAGCAAAGCCTGGGCTCACATTGTACTAACATTGTTCTAGGCTAGTTCGTCCAAAGATAGGCCAGATAGTCGCCAATATTAGTCGCACTAGGCGTCAGCTAAACTCGACTCCAAAACCTAACCTCGAATATGTGCTATTATTGTCTGTTGACGCTGGTTGCAATAGATCACATGGGAAAGGTGATGCATGATGCAATTATATTCGATGCATACACATGCCAGTCTGACATATAATCATACCAGACATCTGTCTGAACGGGACCAACATGCCAAACCGGTATGGATTGAGAACCAGAATGATGCTATCTGGACGAGTGCGATGCACATTGGTTCACAGCTTTATGATTTATCAAGTCCAGTGTGATTCCCCGCACATTACTGGATGATTATATTTAATAGGCCAACGCAGTCCAGATTGTTCACTGCATATCCTTTCATACAACAGATAGGCCCAATTTCAAAATCTTACACCTGTCTATCATGTCTTAGTTGCGTGCTTTCATTGACTGGCTGGGATGTGGAGACTCCGACCTGACTCCCTGCTCCGCTCATGGGCTTATCTATGAGGAAACAACTGTAAGTATCAATCACCAGGTAACTAGGAGATATCTAATGTAGTATTTCCGGCAGACCACCACTGTCAAGCATGACAATACGGAGAATATCATTTCTGAAAGCCGCATTACCGTGATGACAAAGGATTTGACCACTGATAGCGTGTCAGACAGAAGTACCCTTGTTGGAAATACTGGTATGGACACCTGACTATGTACTCTACTCGGCAAATTTGCTGGGAGTATTATTATGATAGGAGTAAATACTGATAATATCTTTCTTTATAAAGGAGAAGCCAGTATTCCAGAGGCACCAACAAGGCCATCCAGTCCATTTGACAATTGCCCTGTGACATTGCAGCACATTAGGCTGGCGGGGGATACTATACTCCTCCTACCAGATCCGGATTTATCAGAAACCGTAAGTTGAAGCTACATTGATACCTTGGTTCTGACATGCTGATAAATCTAGATGGGAGAAATGGGCATGGAGCACAAATATTATTTATGAGCCGACTAGAGATCAAACCAAGTTACTCGGCTATACAGGCATTCTTGATTCCCTATCCCAGTGTCAATTATATTTCAATGCTATTATTATGTTCCGTGTCATCTTAGTGACTCCGCGTAAAACTCCATAATTTTGCATCTATTTAGAAGTTTGAGGTCCTGTGCATAAGACTAGACGGAAGTAGAAAGGTGTATTTCTTAGCTCTGCTTATCAAAGCTAGCCCTTCCAATGGTTGTATAGAGGAAATGCATTACCCGAGACTCAAAGTATCTAAATGTTCAGGGCATCAATAGCCTGTTATTTCAAGTTAGGTTTGAAAATAGTGCCCCTATGGCTAATCAATATTCTCCATCCATAGCATCATCGCCACTTGAGTAGCAAGCAGAAGAGAAAGAACAAACAGGAAAAAGCGTTAGAAGCGTACACGATAGTAAATCACCCTGGTCGTTAATATGCCAGGAAACCATTATCCAGTGATATAAGACTGTGAAAAGCCTTGTTTTTACACCGCATATTCTATCAAAGAACAAACCGATATCATCCTCAGACAGTATTGGCGCTCTTTTTTCCAACTTACAGCTTTACTGGACTTGCTCCTTAATCATGACCTGCTTCAATGGCATATGCCTGAAGGAAATAACCCCACCGTGGCTCGGGTGGTTCTGTTTCGGTCAACGCTCCCCCGTAGATTGGATGGACTGCGACAATGGCAGACAGGATGACAGCAAATCTGCTACGAGTCATGATAAACCACTGAGTGGCTCTTCGGAGTATCAAACTCCAAGACCATTATCCTATGAGGAAGACCAGCCAAACCCACCGGCCCTAGTGAAGAGTCCGAAATATAGTTTGTTCCCGAAACAATCCAATCCCTCCTCGTCCCCCAAGATACAGCGCATCAAACCAGCTTCACAGGCAGGATCAGAAGAAGAGGCCATAGCGGCGAGGACAGAAACTTTGCGCAAGGATCAGGCATCAACGGACCGAGTCAAAGGCACCTCGACTTCCAGGGATAGTGGAGAAATAATTGTTCTCCCGGAGCCATGATTTACCCAAACCAGTAAGTGGCGGCTGCTTGAGACCTTGGCCTGAACATGCTGATTTAAACATAATTTGCAGAAACAGGTATAATGTGTGTTTGACATGCTGGATGATTCGACCAAGGATCAAATTGAGCCACTCCGCTATTTGGGCGTTTCTTAGCATCCTCTTCAAGAACCTTTCATGTTGTTTCGTGTAAAGTACCGAGAGAAGACGAAAACGATGGGCTGTTTGGTGCCAAATTTCAATGGGAAGGAGCAGGGTGCATTGAAACAAAAACTGTATCCGTTTGTACCCAAGGACGAATGGCCGGATATTCATTATAAATGTGGATTTTCAATCCATGTATAGCCAGTGTGGCTTCTGTAGACAGGAATATATAAACCACCCAGAGTATCCGTCATTTTTTTTCGCCATCAAGCTTCCAACATGGACACCTTCCATTTCGCGACCTGTCGTGGTCTCTCCCCCCGAGTAAAACTTGTTCAGGTTTCCTATCTTTCCTCTAAGCACTGCACGCGGCACTGCATCCTGACATTCCATTACGATGGAAGCAACGCCAGTTTAACCGTGGATCACTTCAACCGTCTGTCTCAACAGAATCAACGCAGCAAGCTGATATGGATTGAGAATGATGCCCCGCAAGTTCAGGATTCTACCCTATATTCACCGAACTATACCTGCCCCAATCTGGGAGATATCGCATATGAGGTCAACGCAAGCGACTATCCAGACGTAACACACAGTTGTTGCGGCTTCATGTGGGTCCTACGATGTCGTGGTAGTACCATTTTTACTAAGCTAGTGTAGAAATGGTTTTATCGAAAAGTATACAAAGAACAAGTATCTTTTACACTCCGATATAACATCCTGTAAGTGCTAAAGCCCAACACACTGAACCTCCTAAGGCTTACGAGTCTCAAAGTCCAGCATGATGATCTACGTGGCCAGGAAACAGTCAGCAGACACTCTGCGCAGTGATTTCTATGGAAGGTTTAAGCGGAGGTAAAGAACTGTTCGTAAAGGTTAATTTCAAGTTTGTCTGATAGAAAACGAATCTCGGAGATATAGTTTTGTGCTCAAGGAAAGCCAAAAGTGGATACTTTCTTTAGTCTCTGAATGGTGTTAGCATCTTAGTCGATCATTGTATATAGGGACACTATTTTAGCGTTAAATGGAGCAATTTCTCAAAGGTACGGGGAGCGGAATGGTACCCCACAGCAAGAGACACGAAGTCACATAATACTTGTCTTATTTTGTTTCGCGGTCATATAATGGTACTATACTGCCAATCTCTGGGTCATGGCTCCGTACACTTTCAAGTGTTTTGGATAACACCCCCGCGCCATCCTAATGCTACATAGACTCTGCATTATATTTACTTCCAGTCGACTATTATATCTATTTCTCATTTCATTATAAGCTGCTTTCCTTATACTCCCACAATTGAGCTACCATGACATTCGCAAGCGATAACATACACGACAAATTTACTCTTGTTCAGGTACAGCGGATCAACACAGCGCAATGCGAACAGCACTGGACATTAACATTGAGCGGGTCAAACAAATGTACAATAACCATTACTGAAACTGGTCTCCAGAGAATCGAAGCGCCAACCACATTTTTGGACAGTATCGGATACTGCTTAACTTCTGATTCCATTACTATGAAGGAATTAAAAGACCATATACTTATTCCACCTCACATAACGAGTTGGATGGGTCGTTCTTGTGGAGCTTGTCCATGTGTTTACTGGGTGTGAGTGTATCTTTATTTCAAAATATGTGGTCTATTAACGTTATAAAGGTTTTTCGTTGTGCATGACCTACATAGAGTAGGCTATATCAATGAAGTCTCAAATGATGGGGTGCGGGTGTCTGAGTTAATGTCTAGGTTGAATTATGTGGAGTAACTGGTGTACTTCGGAAGAACATAGGCCTGGAAAGGTCTAGTCTCCGAGAGAATTCGAACTGTCCTGTATTGTTGGAGGAGGATATGTAGGTGATTCTAGAGCAAGATGGCCCCAGTGGGATACATGTCCCTAGATCTCGCTTCGCTTAGAATAGTCGAGAGCTCTCAAGTCCAACGAGTGGTTCTCCGCTACATGAGTTATAAGTGGTCAGGTGTCCTTGGGGCTCAACAATCTATAGCAGCATTTGCAACACCAACTCCGTAAAACACAGCCTATCCTAAGATATTGCCCACGTAATGTGGTGCCTGGCTGCGATTCTCTTTATAGCGATCATTTGTGTTGCTTACTATATTTGCTTACTTTTGGGAATCCTCCCCGAGCGTGTCTACGACCTGCGACAGAATTCATGGAGATACTACAGGCAAGTCTCCAAGAAGCCCCACTACCACATGCTCCCTTCCTCTCTTTGATAATATTCGCTGATATTTACATGGGCATAATGCCTGGCAGTCTCCCGTGTAAAAAAAAGTCAAGCGCAAAATCATGCCAAATCGGGTCCGATTCCGATCATTTAGTCACCAAGAAAATATTGCAGGGGCAGAAGATCTAGATGAAGCCAGGAAAGAAGATGGTGAAGGGACGTGTACTAGGATCCGATATTCATGGGGAAACTTCCTGTGGCAATATGAATGCCTAAGCGAGATTAAAGCACGTAGGGAATAAAGGATAGCTTACATTGACTATCAGTTCAGACTATCATCAAGGAAGGCTTTCAAGCTGTTGGTAGTACTATTGTTCCGTGGACATGATAATCTAGCGCAGTCTATATACGTGGCGCTATGGACTTCTAGGTTAGGAAGTGTCATTCTGCAATGTATTCAATTGGCCAGTAGATGTTCTTAACTGATATAATGGAGTGGGGCCGTAAAGTCACATCTCCCAGGGACGCCACAGTTGCAGCAGGAGCAGAATCCTAGCACTCGACAGGGAAACATCCAACAAGTTCCCACGCAACGCTACCCTTATGGTAGTTAACACTTTCTGACTTTGTCACCACTTTTGTAGATCGCAATATCCTGTACAAATTCCACAGCCAGTTAGCCCGGATTTTATTTTGCGGCACTGTGGAACACGGTCATAACGATGTAATGTACAAGTGTTGATCACTGCATTTTTCGTCCTTTTATCGACCGGACTTCTATAATAGTATCAGGCGGCCACACATGATACCCTTTAATTTTAGGAAGGAGTAAAGGCAGTAATTCTAGAACTTCTGAGCCTTATATGGTAACCACTGAAGATTGTTTACGAGTTAGATAGAATCCTTCGTAGTCGTAGACCTACGGTCTCTTAAAACTAATTGGTTGGATCTAGAGTTCCTGTAGGGATGTATGTACTGGAATAGGAGAGAAAGAAGAAGAAGAGCAGGTCAGTAACCTGGCTGGGAATTGGTTGTATGTCAAAACCCTGTCTAGGTCTACCTACAATGTTGGGGCCGATTAGGAGGAAATTTTCTTTCTACTTTTAGCTTTGTACAGTGAATCTTAATTGTCCGGAAACCTCATGTACTTTTGTGTATAGTAGTACTTCTATATTTAACCTGCCTTATCCCCTTACTTCTGCTCCAGGTTTACGTTGTTGAATATTCAAACTGCTACCCCTCACCGACTCACGTAAAATCTCAACACCTAAGTCTCTTGCAATATGTCTGCAGTCAACAGTGAGTATCAATAAAGGTCAAAGTACATGGTTCTGTCTCACTAAGGAGTATTACGCAGGCCTCCGTCGCATAGTTCCTATTTGGAATGTGGCAGAAATGCGAAAAGCTCGACAAGAGCTTTTCCAGAGGCTGTCTACTACAGAACTTGCAGGTCTTGTTGCTGCATGGTTTGGAACGGCTAGGTGGTCAAGGAGAGAAGGTTGGCTTGTCTTATAGCTAATAACATTTATTAAGAGTTGATGCTGATTACTAGTAGACTGTTATAAGCTTATTACGAGAGCCCTCGACGAGACTGCCGGAGACTCTCTGCGCAAGAACGTACGAAGGTTACAAGGATCGAGATGCGAGCAGTTGACAGAGGCCCTTATCTCAATGGCGGAATATGAAAAGAAATTCAGAGACGGGCTACTTAGTGAGCAGACCTCCAATAAATAGGCATACCATACTAAGAGGATAATAGATATATCCACAACAATTGAAATTCCAGAGATCTACCTTCCCCAGGACATACCAAATGAGAAAGTGCCATATCCCGGTTTTATAGACGAAGAACAGGGATCTTGCACGTTGGTAAACCCCTGGGATATTACCCAGAACCCGACTTTCTATAGTCAGGAGACAAAGAAGACCCGTCTGTGGTCTCAACAAACGCTTGATAAGCTAACGTATCAGGCTCTAAGCGTGCTTTTGAAATGTCTTTTGAGCTATATTGAGCCGCGTTTTCGAGAGGTATACTCTCATAAGCGCGGGATAGTCCCAAGTTGGTGGCCTCGCGCAATAAAGTTCAAAGGCAAGAATAACTATGACAAAGCCGGTAAGACCTGCCACTATAATTGTCTTATCAGTCTCTGATCCAGTCATGAACAGTGACTGTTGCATTGATACTTTATATTATATTCGACTTGCACTCGGAAGGCTTCCGAGTTGTCCATGCAATAGATGCAATAAAACTCCATCCCAGGCTCATCCCCCAGGCCAAGGAGATCCTATACTCGATAATGTTTGTTCGACAGTTAGAAGAATCATACCGAGGAGACCTTTGCAGCACAGTGGTAAGAGCAGAAATGGCCGTAATGGGCAGAGGGGTTGCCCAAGGAGTACCGACAGACCCAACAAGCAAACCCAGTGCTATACGACAGGCTACTGGAATACCACACCCTTCCATTTCCACCGAAGGCACGGCTGAAAGGCCTTACTACATTGTCCTGGGAGTCAACAGCCAAGGGAACTTTTTTCGCTCAGTATCAAGATCACTCAATATTGACAACCTTAGTTTGTCGGCCGCCGAGGAAAGCTTCAGGCAGGAAGTGTCCAGGGTGAAGGAGCAACGGAGAGCTTACCTGTCGCAAGTCCTATATTGAGTCAGATTAAGAGTGTTAACAGTGCCAATAGCATCGCTCTTTGACATTGAAAGGCTAATTATTTCTTAAGTTTGCCATGTTTATCGAAAAAACCGTAGCTCCTGACTGTCACCTGCTTGGATGGACATCGCCAGTCAGACTAATACTTCAAGGAGTGGTGGCTTTGGGATGTACCCAGCGATTCATGCACAAACGTACAATTGCGGTGGCAATTTGCGAATGTCATTTCTGTTTTGGAAAATAACCAATAGTTATCTAGAGGGGCCAGGATGACAGCGAGGCAGGAAGCTTTTCCTCTCCTTGAATTGAGACATAGCCAACCGCCCAGAGCTATATTACTCGATGTACCTTTTTTTTGAAAGTCGAGACAACTTAGGCAGAGAAACACAAAGCATGTGTCAACATAAATTGTATTCGGAATACACTAGCAATTCTATGGCCAAGGAAATCAATGCATGAGGGTCTGAATTCCTGAATCTCTGCCTCTATCTCACTATTAAATACTGCTCAACTTGACACGTATATCAATAGTCAAAATAGGAAAATTGCCATATAAATAGAATCATGGAAATCGGTAGAAATCACGAATCGTCATGGCGATGGCTGACTAATCGGATATATCGTTATATTCCCAATAGCGGTCTTTTTGGTTGACACACCCCCCCAGCCATCGGCATGATCCTTACGCAGTGTTGAAATGTGTCAATCTCATGATGATGATGTTGAATATGCAGTACACTGGCTACTATGCCTGTCTATCATGGGCTACAGGTACTTAAATACCTGTATAAGCTTCTAGAACTTGGCTCCTTTATTCCGAGCATTTTGATAAACTCTCGGTGTTTCTGTATAGATAAGGCCTTGGTTAATCTATCTGCAGGCATTCTTACTGTCTCTTTCTATTAAACTGCAATATGTCCTAATTGGATCTCTTGTTAAAGCCAATACTAATAAATATTAATATGTTTTAGCTATATTAAGATAAATGGCTTTTTATTGTTTAATAAGTAAATTGTCTGGTAATTATTACAGAATACTGCTATTTGGTGCTGCGGATCAAACTGAATAGCATTAAATAGATATTTCTACCAGAATATATTCTTTATAGCTTCTAATAAAGCAAGCAGTTCTGCTTCAGTAGTTAATATTAATACTGTCTTCTGCTTGGCAGCTTGCCAATCCACTGGTCCACTATATAGCATACAGATATAGCCTTGTGAGCTTTTTTGATCTAAGTTATCTGTATATATAGTATTACTGGTAACCATAAAGACATCACTATTCGCTTGGCTTATTTGACTGTATTTAATTGCAAGCTTTCGGGTTCTATATAGATACTGAATCAAGTAGTCTATAGCTATAATATACTACAGTCCCGGATTTATATTAAACTTAGTTAATTTTAATACTATTTTTATAATATCTGATTATATGATCACAGCGGGGTAGATTAGAGATCCTATCTTCTATATATACTGATAGATCTAACTTGTAGTTACAGTTCTATTATACTTCTGCAGAGTAATCTCTAAACTAGGCACTTGTAAAGGTCTATTAATTGCTAAGTGATATCTCTTGGTAATCCAGTTAATATAAGCTTTATATAATAGCTATAGCTTTTGATTTGGCTGATCCTGAATAATTTAAATACCAAGAAATATCTTTATCTTATTAATCTCTTAAAACTTATATTAATATTTCAGTCCTTGCACTATCTTCTGGACAAGCTCTTTATTCTCTATATAATATAAAATTAATATATTATTAACAAAAAATATTATAATTACCCTGTTACCAGTAAATAAATATATATCCTCATTAACTAATATTAACCCTAGGTTTTGTAAAGTCTTTAAGAAATTCTTCTGCTATAGACATAGTATACAGTATAAGCTATATAGCGCTTTATTTAATAATAGAATATAGTCTGACTTGCAAAATCTATCTAGATATTCTATATAGATAATCTTATTAAGCTTACTATTAATAAATATATTCAAAGTATTATATTGCTTAATCTCCAGGTTAAATACTGCTGCAATAGCTATTAATATTCTAAATATTCTTGCTACCAATATTGCTGCTATCTTATTCTTACAGGTCATAATCTAAAGATCTTCTCTTATATAAAGATATACCTTACACTTGTATAAAGTACTATCTATATTAAGTTTATATATAAAGACCTATATAACTGGCAGAATCTATACTGGTTCTTCCGGCTTTTAAATCTTTCTAAATATCTTATAATTCTACAGCCCTTCTAGCTCAGACTGAGCAGCAGCTTTAAAATAGTTATAGAGAGAATACTTTAATACTTCTTTCTAATTCTTTAGTAGTGGCAGTAGATTATTAACTTTCCTACCTATTTAGCTTGATTCCTTTGGACAGTATATCTCACTTGCAAAGGCATGATATATATAGTCAGATTCTTGCCTTGTCCTGTAAGTACACCTTCCTTCAATAATAAGGCTTGTATTATCTACATCTTGTAATCTTCGCGCTCATTATATACATGGGGATTCCAGCTCTATTTCATGAGCATGAGTAAACTCCATAAGCTAATTCTCTGGACTCTATTCAGCTGACTCTTCTGGTTGCAGTGGTTTATCAGGAAACTATCCAGGAATTTGCCCATTATCTATTGGCCCAGATGTTGACTCAGGTGTAGACTCAGGTGTGGACTCAGGTGTTAAGAGATTATTGACTACCTGATCTAGAGACTTTCCTTTCTCCTGGCCTTGCTTAGTTTACTTAATTTGCTCATTATTCTCACTATTCAATTCAATTTTAGTGTCTTATAGTTCTACTACACGCTGAGACTCCTAAATTATCAGTTTATTAAGCTTTACAACTCTAGATATCTCGCTTACCAAGATATTATCTAAGACTGGCCTTTACAGGTTATAAAATTCAGTTTTATTAAAAGTTATATCCTATTAACTAGTAACCTTAAAGTTATAGTATACAGCTTGTGGATTCTATATACGCCATAGGTTTGATGCTTTAAATCCAACTAAATACTCTATCCAGGCATGTAGTACTATCTTATCTTTCTTTAGAATATTATAGTGTAAGATATATATTTTATATCTAAATATATAAATATTAGTAAGATTAGGCTTTTATCTATATAAGTACTTAAATAATAAGATCTAGTATTCTAATAATATACTTCAATCTCTAACTGGTATCCAGTTAATTAAATAGACTACAGCTTATATAGCTTCTGGCTAAAGTTCTTATAGAATCTTTACTTATATAATTAAACTATAAGATTATACTATAATTACTTCTCCAGCACGCTTGATTTTACTATTCTGATTATATATATAAGCCGCTAAATAGATAATCTGGATTCTATATTTCTTAGCTAACTATCAATATCAGTTCCTAAGTATCAGATCTTAATCAGAGAATAGGTATTTTATAGTATATCTAAAATATTACTTTATTTAGTTAATAAAGTGCTCAATATAATTAACTAGTTAATTCTTATATAGTGATATATATAGTATATTCCAGCCAGTTATACAGTATATAAAATAGATAGTCTAGATATCTCTATTATATATTTTAGTTATCTAGATTATATTAAAATAAATCTCTTTAAACAGTTTCTCTACTTATATAATCTCTCTGCAAGATATCTGCCTTGAGGCCTTTAATATTCTGTAAGGTTTATATATTGAGTTATTTAATTAAGATAAAGACATGATTTTAACTCCTATTATTCTATTCTTAAGATACTTAATTATATTATTATATACATGTCCCAGTCATACATGCCAATAACTTTTAGATACAGTTAAAATAAGCTCTCTCTTAGATCTCTTCTATACTATAAATATAGACTTCTGATTCTCTGGAATAGAATTAAATTTAATTATCTCAAGCTTATTTATAGTAAAGAGCTTATATAAAGATATTCTATCCTTATCTTTAATAACTCTACAGTATTGATTAAGGTAGAAATCTTGCTTCTTTACCTGGCTTATAGATATAACACTGGTATAGAAATCAGGTATATAAAATATCTCTTTAAGAAATAAAATACACTTATTTCTGTTTAATAATATATAGTAGACCTTAACTGTTCTATATTCTTTAATATTTATTATTAAGTTACTGGCTTGAAGGTGAAATCTATTATTAAGTAATTAGAAACTAATAAATTGGCTGTAATTATTATATATATATATATTAGCTCCAGAGTCTACAATAAAACTGTCATGCAGTATATATCTGTTCTGATAAGCTATATTTACTATATAAATAATATTCTTCTTAGCCTGGCCAAATAGTATAATTAGCACTTTATATACTATTAGTTTTTTATCTAGTCTTTAATTTTTCTTTACCTACTTCTCTACAGCCTGTAGGGCTTGTGATAAAGACAAGGAACCTCTATATATCTTTTTAAATTATTATAATATATTAGTTAAAGGCTTCCAGTCCTTTTGTCTAATTAACTTATTTATATATGGGCATACAGAGAATAAATACTTCTCTCTATATATATAGTTATTATATGATTTTAGTCTAGATTACTGCCTTTAATTATATTCTTTATCTCTATCAGACTGTTCTTAAAATATTATAAATATAGCTTCTTCTTAGCTTAATTTCTTGCTAAATCACTATACAGTTATAAAATGTGACTTTATATCCTTAATAGTATTAGATAGACTCAATATCTCCTGCTTCCTGACTACCATACGCTTTATTATTGCAGTATAGGATTGATTAATTAGATATAGAGCTTTAAATAAAGCTTATATAAATCTATCTTCTTATATATCTAGTAGACTAATTTTATTATAATTGTATACAGTATTCTCAAAATTAATAAGCTATATCTCTAACTTTTTAGAGTAACTTAGACTGGAGTATATAGTATTCTATCTATTCTCTATATATATCTAGTATAGCTTATTATCTGGCTTAAATCACTTCTTCAATCGTAATAGTATATTCTGAACTAATATTATATATTAAATTAGTCTCTGCGTGTCTTGAGCAATAGTTAAATATAGATAGTTATATAGATTTAACATGTTTTATTAATATTAATTATACTTTATCTGCTAGTACTGATATACTATATATACTCGCTTCCACTACTTATTATTAAGGTCTTCAGTCAGAAAATCAGATTCTTTAGATACTTGCTTTATCTTATTATTAGACTTATCTGGATTAATATAATCCCAGATATCATTATTTATTATAATATTCTTTATAACAGTAATCCAACCTTTCCAGTTATTCTGGCTGGCCAGAATAATCTGAACCCTTAAGACATTGGTTATATTAGTAATATCTCAGTAACTCTACTAGTATATAGTATTCTGAATAGCTTTAATTCCAATTTAGCAGTCCAATCATTGAGTTCAGCTCCTTTCAGCTTAGATAGCGGTAGAATTATATCTCTATAATTTCTAGTACTTCAATAAGGGCAACTCCGGGCTCATAACTGTTAACATAAATTATATTCAGAATACACTAGCAATTCTATGGCCAAGGAAATCAATACATAAGGGTCTGAATTCCTGAATCTCTGCCTCTATCTCACTATTAAATACTGCTCAACTTGACACGTATATCAATAGTCAAAATAGGAAAATTGCCATATAAATAGAATCATGGAAATCGGTAGAAATCACGAATCGTCATGGCGATGGCTGACTAATCGGATATATCGTTATATTCCCAATAGCGGTCTTTTTGGTTGACAGCATGTAATCCTTGTTTACTATACATTTTCATAATTTATTCCTTCTCTCCATCAAAAGTAACCATAAACTAGGTACCCACCACATTTGAGAAAGACACTGGTAGATAGGAAAAGGGTTTTTGCTGGCTTCATTGCGCTGTCGGTAAGGGAATAACCCTCGGCCGACGACGGGCGGTCATGGATCAATGCTTGGCACGGCCAATATGCACTAATAATAATACGTGTCTCCACACGAGTCGGTCCACATGATCAGTATATCACGTGATAAGTAGGCGCTAATCAGCCCTTTCTCCCAGGACGGTATATCACCTTCCCTTGGTCCCCCTTCTAAAACAAATGCCCTGGAAGATTCCGCCTTTACGAATTAGTTGATGATGTACGAATACCTTGAGCCAGAATAGGTTGTCTTATGTCTCTTAACTTCCCTTATATTGACTCGTTGCCGACTCCAAGCCAGACTTCTCCAGTCGATCCTGTTTGTTGACATCCCGTTTGTTCTAGGTTCTTGTCGGAATAACCCGCGTCGATTCTGTACATGTTCACGACTTATCCAATAGATGGATAGTTCCAGCTCTCCAGATTATAAGGCGCTTTATCTGAGGGCAGAGGAAGACAAAAGAAAGGCAGAGGAGAATCAAAAGCGGGCAGAAGAGAGTCAGAAGAGGGCAGAGGAAGAGCGGGACCAAGGACGAGAACGAACACGGCCAACGACCTTTCTCGAGCTCCTTCGCCTGTGCCACTCCCTTTTCTCGCTGCAGCTACGAGTTGAAACCCCGTCTCGCTCTACGACTGGTAAAATACCCCCGCCGACCGGGAAATATTGTCCGTTGCGGCTTCGGCATTGGGAAG
This sequence comes from Aspergillus alliaceus, assembly GCF_009176365.1. Lineage (NCBI taxonomy): Eukaryota > Fungi > Ascomycota > Eurotiomycetes > Eurotiales > Aspergillaceae > Aspergillus > Aspergillus alliaceus. The sequence continues at coordinate 187,590 of NW_022474736.1, forward strand.
ATTGTGCCGCCAGACAACAGGAGGTTTACCGCTCTATTTGCGCCTATCTGGAGACTCCAGGGGAGACCGCCGCGCAACTATTCTCGCCCCGCCTTGTGCTGGAGGACCTGGGGCAAAGGTTTGGTGAAAGAGCTATAAGTAGTGAACAGGATCTGGAAAGCTATAAACGATTTGGTGTGGAGAACTATGTTCATGACATTATCGCAGAACTTTGCAAGAACCCTGCTGCCCGAGACCAATTTGGCTTGGGCGATGGGGTCAAGTTTGACAATCATGCAAACGCCCTCGATTAAACTGAGGCTGATCCGTCCCTACTGGCTGAATCCTTGACGTACCGGTGTTCTAGACCAGATCAATTTTGCATCCGCCGCGTTGACGGTGAGAGAAATACGTTTCTTACCACAGTCGAGTATAAGCCACCTCATAAACTGTCCGTCAAGAACCTGCGCGCCGGCTTGCGAGAGATGAACTTTTGGGAAGAGGTGGTCCAGCCCAATTCCATCCCCACGGAGGAATCCGCGAAATTGTCGTATAATGCAGCCTGGCTGACCGGATCGGCTATAACTCAAGAGTACCATGTCATGATCCAGGAAGGTCTCGAGTACTCATATTTGACGAACGGATTGGCATTGGTTCTGTTATATGTCTCTTACGATGAGCCGGGCACGTTGTACTACCACCTGTGTGAGCCAAACATGGAGATCGATCTGAATGATGACCAGAGCTTTGATCAGCCGTTGATGACCATTGCACGGGTATTGTGTCTGTGTTTGCTGTGTTTTGGCGCGCCGGTCCGCGACCAGGCCTGGCGAAATAAGGCACGGAAGCAGCTACCGGTCTGGAAGACGAGTTTCGATCATACCCGCTCCCAAATCCTGGAAAGAGAATTACGACAAAACCCGCCGAGCTCCGAATATAGTCCCTCGGTGAGTTCCGGACGGACGGTCTCCGAGTACCTCCCGTTGTCCTCTCCGGTGGAATCTCCTACACAATGATGTTGAATACTGACCCGGTCTCGAGCCCACTGCGCGCCGAATACCATGGTGCGCGAGGATTCTCCAGACTCGGATACGGACTCCGCTCCCGGCGGGCGGAAGCGTGGCTTCAGCCAGGTTACGTTATCTCCATCATCTCCATCAGTGCAGCGATCAGCCCGTCAGACAGGCACCCGGCCGAATGAACACGGTCGGTACCAACACAACGCTCAATTTTGTACCCAGTGATGTCTGTTGGGCCTGCAGCAAGGAGGCACACTGGATGACTGCTGCCCGAATGTCGAGCTCCATCGACAGGGTGGCACCAGCAACCAATACTTGATTGACGCCAGCGGTCTGGTTCGGCGGATTAAGCAGCAACTGGACCAAAATCTCGACATCGACTGTACCCCCATGGGAGGATGTGGAGCATCGGGAGCGCCCTTCAAAATCACGTGCACCGCATATGGGTATACGGTTGTCGGAAAAGGAACCACGTCTTACCTGTGGAATAAGGTCAAGCGAGAGGCGGATATTTATTGTATCCTCTGGAGAGCCCAAGGGCGAGCCGTCCCGGTCTTTCTCGGCACAATCGACCTGGCCATGATCTACTTCCTGCACGGGGCTGGCCAGATCAGCCATATGCTCCTGATGGGTTGGGGCGGTGAACCCATCCACAAGTTGGAAGATGTTGAGACGATCAGGCATGAAGTTTCGCGATCACAGAAGGAGATTTGCTCACTCGGGGTATTACACCAGGACCTTCGGCCGGATAACATGCTGTGGAACGCCGAGCTAGAGCGGGTGTTGATCATTGACTTTCATCGTTCCCAATTGGATAGCCGGCCGATGAAAAAGCGAATGAGGTTACGAGAGCAGCACTCGTGTGGGGCCGAGGTACACGGGCGGAAGCGACTTCATATTGGCCAATAGCTGCATGTGCCGATGAACTTGCCATTCACAAAGCTTGGATTCAAATTTATAAGAAATCAAGTTGGATGAATTGAGTTGGCCATACAGAAATGCGAAGAGACACAACGTGACCTAACCTACTGCGCCCTGGCTCACTTTGGATGCTTTGACATTAGGGTCAGTTCCGAAACGGCCCGTCTTTACGTACTCTGGGACTATGTTGGAAGTTGGCATGATGGACATAGTGAGTGAGCAGCTGCGGAGCACGCCATCTCAACTCGGAGTAGGAATGCCACTCCATTCTGAGGCAAAGAAACTCCAACCCACCCTCTTGAGTTGACCGGTGTGTAAGGACGCTTGTCACAGAATCGATTGGCTGCCTAGTGGCTGCACGGGCATTGAGCGAGGGCAATCGAATAGAGTATCTGGTGTACTCATTCATCCAGCAAAACGATCTTAACAGTGAAGATATAACATACCGGTCTCTGGAGCCCAGGTATTATCTTGTTTAGCTGATGGGAACGCCATGCCACCGCTACAGTCCGAGCGCCATGGATATGCTCCCCATCAGACGCCGCTTGTCTTCTACTCTCGGTTGTACACTCTAGGCCTTGTAAGTCTTTCGTCCATAGATCACGGTTCAGGTTACCGAAGCATGGGTTCTGTACGGCGCTCTCCATGTCCTCCACAGGCGAAGACACTGTTGAGGCGCATTCACCGCGGGTTGATCGCCGCACCACCATCTCGCCATAGGATGGAGACCTTCCAACCAAAGAAGTGGGTGCGGCTGAACCCGGAATGTCCTAAACTCGATTGTGTCTGGCTGCCGTAGCAGACAGAGCTCAGTGAGCGATGGCTGGGCGTTTCCTGGATGGTATCACCATCCGCGTCAACCAGTCCACTAGCCTTATCATCCTCACAATCAATGAGGATGGGACTACTCGCCGAACCCAGCATAGAATAGTCCTGCAGCCTTTCTATGGAGGTTCGACATGTGTTTCCGAAGCCTTTTCGCCATCCATAGGTAGGGGTTGTCGTAATGGAGGTACAAATAATGTGGGAAGCAGCTCTCAAATGTGGAAAGTGGAAGTTGTATGCCAGTTAATCTCGGACTCGGGGACTGGTCTGCTTTTATACCCTTCTGGCCCTCTTCCAACTCGGCGTGAAATATTCCTGGATCCGTTTCGGATGGTGGCCTCCTTTATGGAAAATAAAAAGGTCTTTCAAAGAGGGACGCGGCTGATGTGTGGTGAAATTGGCGCTTCAGCGCTTCAGCGCTCAACCCGCAACAACCCAGTAAGGGTACAGGCAAGTACCGCATAACGTCGACTCAGCTGAACATAAATAGTTCTGCCTCACCTCCGAGTATCGACAAAAAAAGGCCGAAGTTACTTGTGAACTTAAAGCTATAGATTTGTTGACAGATACCGAACGGCGATTAACCGTCGAACGACTCCTAAAGTACCAAGGCACCGCCAAGATCGACCTCAACCAAATCTCTCTCCAGCCACTCATAAGCCGTGAAATTGACCAAAAGAATGTGGAACGATTACGTGATATCTTTGCTAAGGATGGGTGCCAGCGACTCGACATTCGAAATCATGTGACTGCTGTTGTCTCCAGGCAGCACCTCGAAAGAGCATGCCGTGCCGCAGGACTGACCCCCGAAGAATTTAAAACTTGTCAACCGCAATACCCCCGCCTCCTTTTTCGTAGGCATCAAGTACAATGTCTCCATGGGCAACATAGATTGAAAGCTGCTGAGGAAACCTTACCTCCCTCAGACCGGTGGTGGACGGTGGACATATATCTGGATGGTCTGATTTCAAAAGCATAATTTCCCAATCTATACTAATCCTCTCTTGTAGACATAAGCCCTGATCTAAGGACTGCACCCATAGATGAATATTCAAACGAAAAGGCTCCAACTGATGGAGAAGTGTACCGGAAAATCCGCCAGTATCAGCATGAGGCGAACGCGCTCTTTCAAAATTGTTGGTGGACTCGACTATCGCCGAACAAAGCCAAGCGGCTAAGGTAGCTCACTTCTCCGGATAACACACATCTCTGTGCAGCATTTGACGCGTTACTTGCGATCCCCGGGCTCTGGAATGGGATGAGCCTTGGGTTATTAAACACAGTCCTTGCTTTAAAGTGTGATGAAGTTGGTCCTACTCGTCGCTATCTGTAGGCTATCCCTGACTTATTGTCTTAGGAACTCATTCACTACTTGACACATGTAAAGAACTTTTGGGCAACCCTTGTCAACTATGACCGCACTCGGATGGCCCTTATTGACCTCCACACCGTTGACACCCTGCAGCTCTACGCTCCCCGTGCGTCTAAAGTTGACCGGAAGACGGTGAAGGGGAAAATCCTCGGCGGGGAGGTCTTCTCCAACTTTAGCCGGTCCGAACGTGCGGGAATATGGGAGAAGATCCGGACCCATGAAATGTGCGACGGCATCATCCCATCCCTTCATACCTTTTTCCGCGATATTTCCTACTTGGAACTCTGTGCCAATGCTGTGAAACGGCTGGTTGTTTTAAACAAGCAACAGCTGACCGTACGAAGCGCGCTAGTCCATAGCTTTCGATCTCGTCGCTCCAACGGATCTTGTCTAATCCAGACATCGGAGACTTCTTTCCGACGACAGCCTGGATCTAGGGATGAACGTATATCCTCTGGTTATCGTCAAATCTGGATGTACGCGATGCGACACTACCCGGACATGGCCAAGGATCTTCAGCGCGGCCCAAAGGCTAATCCCACGCGGGCAAAGGCACGAGCGACGGCGGACGAGAGCGTGATTCATGGAATGGCCACCCTTGCCAAGCAGCTAGGATTTCGTACTCCACCAATTAAGGCGATCCTACGACAATCACCTGACCACCAGATTGCCCGGGCTGCCCTGCTCAAAGCACGGAAGCCGGATCACTACCACTATGACCATGAGACTTTCGAGTCTCTTGTTGAGCAGATTGCTGGTTATTTTGCGCTCGCTATCCCAAACGAGGCCGCACCGGTGGCGCATATCACTGGACGGGCAATTCAGCTAAAGGAGCGCTGTGGAGTGCCTCAGGAGCAAATCCAGCAACTAGACCGTCCGCATATCTTCTTTGACACTCTACACTCGGCAACGGTGTCGCAAAGAAACCTCTCATCGCTGGAGGTGAGACGAGGCGTTTACTACGCCTTTTTCGGCAAGCCCTCCCCAACAACCTCCCCACGTGCTTCTCCGGGGCATCCATCGTCCAGCGAGCCTCTTTCACCATTGTTTATCCCCAGTTCCGAGATCAGAGTCGGAACCGGCATATGACAATATGTCGATAAACGGCTCTGATGAGGCGTCATTCCATGGCCGTCAGGATCGTTCGGAAACCCCTGAAGAACAACATCAGAGGCAAGGAGATCGATGGCATCGACACCAAGAAAGACAGCCGGCGGTGGAGCACGGCCCACCTCTTCTCCAAGAGCCTTCCATATCAAGTTCCATAAGAGCGGCATCTACTATCTCTGAGGTCATGGATATGGATTGTGAAAGGTCTGACGCAGGAGATCAGATTCGACGGCAGAGTGTCGAACAACAGCCGGCAGGTAGCAGAGGAATGGGTTCTGGCAGTGAGGAACCGGATGATACGGAGATCGATGAAGATGACCTACGTAACCGATCAGAGGGTAGGAGTCCAGGGGTGGAGGGCACAGCCACTGTGGTTTCTTTGACTTCAGGGGCGCCACGTGATACGGATATGTCCAGCGTGCCAGTTGAGGGAGCAGATGCAGTGGACGGGGCCATGGACGTGGGTTCTTCCGCACTGACCCAATCCGAGTCGGTGGAAGATCGTGCTGGAATACCAGCTACATTATCACGCCAGTCAACTGTTCAGTCACCAACAATCTCCACAGTTCTTAAGGATACGACGTGGAAACCATATGATGCTACACAGAAAGGCAACTGCAACGTGACAAAAAGATCGCTTGCCGCTCGAGGCCAGTCGATCGCACAGGGTACTATGACCAACTCGGAGCCAAGCGCGGAGCAACGGCCTGGATTTGGTCCGTTGCAACCCATCGCAGAGCACACTGAACTGGAAGTAACTCGGTCGGTCGACGAGCCGGATGGCGCGGAGCGTATTTCTGGAGGATCATTACCAGCTGAAGCTCAGCAAGGAACAGTCGGAGAGCAAATTCCGCCCGGAACGGAACTCATCGCTGGAGCGGGTGGAGAATCCCAAGAAGATCTAGTCGCCCGGGAGCGCGCGGATGCTCTCGACCAGCTACAAACACCTGGGACTATCCCCCGGCCTCTGACTGAGCTTCCCCTTGACTTGCCGGATCTGATTACACGATTGCGGGATGAGGGAAGCCAGCTGAAGGATGAAAGTGTACCCCTTGCCAATCATCCAACGCAGGGACATCCGGAACCAGGGGCTGGAGTTGCTCCGCCACGTACTGAACCCCCCGTGCCCAGTGCGATGGAGAACTCGCGTGGTAGTCCACGGGACGATGAGAATGTCCCACAGTCTCCCCGTCAGCGCCTGAGAACCAGTCCGCAACCACGCAAATCAGATGGCGTGCGGAAACTGCGGGCGAAGAACCGACCGACGCATCAAGATCTCAATCGGGCAGGAACTCGGGATGCCGCCATCGCAGATGAATTATGGAATAGTGATGACGGGGACGAAAACTTGGCCGGTGTTGCTGACGCGGGCCCCTCTCCACTGGACACCGAACGATACCTAGCCAATACACCTAACCCCGAACAGGCTCAACGCGAAGCGATTGACAGACAGGAAGAGGAGGATTCCCTGTTTGACACTCCGCATTCGTTGGAAGAAGCGGATTCCCAAGAGATGGAAGAGGCCCAGCGGCGGGTCACGATAACCTTTCAGGTCTACGAGCGAAGTCAATGGAGCACTACGGATGTGGTGTCTGTGAGCCTTGATCACCTTACCGAGGCGCAAACTCTCGCCGACAGATATGCACGGGACCCCAACCGGAATGCGCGTTTCTACGATGGCCAACTTCGCAAAGTTGCGGTCGATGAGTGCATTCGCGCTGCGATTGAGGATGGTAGTTTCACCGTCCGGATGAGTTTTGGAAGGGACCTCGTGGTGACCCGGCAGCTTGTCGCGTCTATAGCACCACTTCGGGCTGTTGGCGGTGATGAGCCAGCACGTGGGCAGGACCAACCTGGAAAGCGGGTGAAAGCCAACGCCGGCACTGCGTTGACCGGACCCGTTCAGACGCCGGAGGATCCAGCTCCGACGGCGACCAGCGCACCCACCTCGAGTGTGAGCGAGCGACGCAACCGCAAAACACTCACGCCTCGGATCGTCGCTCGGCGGGCGCAGGATGTACGGCCCCATCAGGCAGAGGCAACTCCTCAGCCCGTGACGATCGTGTTCCGGGTCCGAGAAAACGACGGGCGTTGGAAGACGGCGCACGAGGTGGTCGTTGATCGGTCGGATCCATCACAGGTAGAACGGGTGGCGAGAAAGGAGGCGAGAAACCGGCAGGCAACGTTCTACGATAAGAATCTGCGGCTGCTCACGCCCGCACAATGCTTCAAGGCGGCCATTGAGGATGACACCAATACCATCTTTATGCACTTCGGGGGGGGAGCTTGCGATGGACGAAGACACGATGAGGTCGATCGCACGCGACGTGGAACTGTGAGGCCAAGGATCTTCCTTAGTTACATTGGGCGGTCGGGAGACTAGAAGGGCCGCAAACATGTAGGCAGACGACTGTCTGGGCCTGGCAGCCGCCATGGACGCCAGTTGGCGGTCCTCCGTCCATGGTGGTCGTACGACCGGCGCCCTATGATGAAGTCGGTCCGAAGCACAGGGTCTGGCGCTTCTGGTGCTAGACCACTAGGCCTTCGCACTCGATCGTACTGCACAGGTCACCGGTATCTGAGCCTACCACATTGGGCCGCTGCTCCACCCCCTCCGACCTTCTCGGTGATCAGACCACGAGCCTATGGCTGATTTCGGCTTAAAACCCCGGTCCGACCTTTCACTGGGGCTTCCAGCCAGATCGGCCGTATGGCTAGCGGCGTACGTCCCTCTAAGTCTCAGGTTTGCCGTTCCTGAGATACAAGAGCTAGGAGTCTCACCGACTTGGGATAATTGGTCCTGGAATGAGCTGATTCCCATGTCGGTATACTCAGGAATGTAATTCCTAGGTAACGAGTTATGATTGGTTATACTTAGTGTCTAATGTATGTATACACCTATACTCCAAAATTATGTTCACTTAAGGATTGCTTCCGGAGGCCAGCAGCTTTTGGAGGCCAACATATTCTTGGTTTTAAGGACTAAAATACATCGTATTCGTTCAAACAAACATGCATCCTCCTTCTAAATGAAATAAGAGTCCGTTCAGCTCTCTGTTAAACCGTAAGAACGGGAAGCTGGGTGGTGATACAGTGAACTGATGCAAAGTTATGTATAATTTGACAATATAATCTCTTAGAAACAGGGCATTTTCAGAGTAATTCGTTGGTCATCTGAGGCTCAAGCGCTGAAGCGGGGCGTCAGATGTCATCCAATAGAAGATGGATGCGTAATGTGAAACCAGCCCCGCGCTGACGACGCTAGTGCTATAGGGTTAAGGCTTCTGACACATCTTCGTTCAGAGAGAAGCGTATCAAGACCTACGACCAATCAATCCACGTTTGGCCTTCAGGGGTTCATGAAGCCGGTATTTGTTCGTGAACAAAGGGAATTATGCGAAGCGGGAGAGGGAATCCAGCACAGTGAAAATTAGCCATTAACAGTTGCTCATGGTAGCAATTCTTTGAATTGCGAGAATTATGGAGAATTACCAGAAGAATTGTTGAGGAAGGAGACTTTTCCCGAAGAGCCTCGCAGTTGCCTACTAACTGAAGTCCTTCCGTAGTCGGCGTGCAATACTTGGATGGAAATGAGCGTGCTAGAGGAGATTTCAAGAGATTCTAGCACAGTAGGACTGTATTCTGTGGGTTAACATTAGGCTTCTGTTTCTCTTTCTATAACTTAAGGGTAGAAGTTTCTATTTATGTATATCGTAACGAACAAAAACAGCTTATAAATACAGTATTTTGATCGCAGCGAGTGGTATAAACATATTCAGTCATATCTCAGTTATAGAGCTCTATCAGGTATGTTCCATTGTCACCATCCTGCCTGCCATGAAGACTTTCAAGGCATCACGGATCTAGAATGCCATCTCCGTGATGTGTACTGCTATAACCCCCCGCGCGGAAAGAAACGAGCCATATATCATCTGGCACTGAAAGGTGAATAGGCAACTATGTACATACAATTAGATGTCTAACTCCTGTCTTTCTTTGTTGAAGAGGGGTAATAGGAATAAATTGACGCTCGCCCTCGGCATACATTGCATTATAGGGGCATTTACTAGTTCTATGTATTCTATCGGACGGCAGGGGGACGCCGAAAGCGGCTCCCATTGCAGCATCCGTCTGCCGCTCACCACCGCCTGTCGTCCCGGATGGTCTGTAGGGGTGGGTCAGCATCGGAACGGAAACTCCTAAATCTGAACTAATAGCGGGTTGCGGGTGATCGACCTATCGTAAATACCCAGTCTCCGCCACAAACTTTTTACAATCCGTCATCTTCCTAATACCTCCTTTTGATCATTATATATTTTTTGCTCTCGGAAAAAAAGACCACCTCCGCTCGAGACAAATCAGACAGAATCAGATTTCCCACTGCAGCTATGTTTAGGCGCGAGAGACAGATCGAGCCCGACAGGCTCTCCATAAGACTGAGCAAAATACTTCAACCTCTCACAGTGTTTCCTTGGGGAGCGCTTGCAATGTGGTATCTAGGCGTCCCCATTGCCGTTGGAGTAACGTGTACCTCTAGTAGTAGAAATTGAGCCCGGTCCTGTTCCAGCTAACCACCTCTCTTCGTAGGCCCCCATGATTGTCGTGGAAGACGACGACTACACAGCCGCCATGAAAAAGCTCGAGAGTGCAGGATTCCACCGAAATGTTCCCAATCGCACCCCTCCTCCGGAAGTCATGGAGGACCATCCAAACCCACAGCAGATGTTGGAGGAAATAAATGCTGGCTACAGCCGCTTGGATCAGTCTTGTGCAGTGTTTAATTATCCACACGGTGATTTAGCAGAAAAGAGTTTACAACTATTTTTGTTTCCGAACTCCTTTGCGCATGTTTCTCAAGAAGATATCTCCCGCCCTTTGAGCGAAATAAAAGATGCAGCGTCAACAAAACGATATAAAATCCACGGCAATCTTTGCTACCCACTGGAACAGGCGTTAGTGGAAAGCTTTGTGAAGGCTGCGATTGATGAAGAAAAAGAGACAGGGTTTTCTGCGTGGGGTGAATCGCTGAGGTCCTGGATATCTCTGATGACAGGATACCTCGAGGTTGACAATGATGTTCTTGACCATTGTCCGGATAAACAGGCAGTGGAATGGTATAGTCACAACTTTGGTCGAATCCATGAAGCCGACTTCGGCCCCATTGATCGACGGATTTCAAAACGTCTTGGCTCGGGCAGAGATATGCCGATAGATATGAGGGGGAATCCTATTTGACAATGACTTTCATTCAGCTACAACTACAACTATGTAGTGCGTGCTCGCCAGGGAACTATCAAAACAAGGCAATTCATATCAACTACCAGTAGTCTTTGATTTGGGCTGAGGAGAAAGAGAGGAAAATACAGGAACAAGTAGATAAGCTGAACAAGAACAGAGTGGAAGAGTACAGAGCATAATTGCTGATATACTGCCATCACGATCAGAATATTCCATTATGCGAAGTTATCGTGCGCCAACGAGAGCAGACTTTCTGGAAGCTAGTAGAAAGGTAAGTGAATTATTCCCCTATTCCAAAAATATATAATATTCTCCTGCTAATATCCGCTAATATCAGAATTGCTAAACATTCTAGCATAACTGGGATCATTGATTAGATATGAGTATAGTATATTTCTATAGTATCTTTCTTTATATGAAGACCATAACTTACAGATAGAGAGTTTTGGTACCTTCTTATACGCGCTTTCGTTAAGCTCTATATAGATAATATACTCTGATACGAGATAATACCAAAGTATAGAGTAGGGGTTACTTGGAGCTTCTAAAGAGATTTAGCCCTTCTTGGCATTAGAGCTCAAGTAACAACGGAAGTGTATAAGACCCGAGCGCTGATTTTGAATTTCGCTGTATAAAATACCGAGTTCTCGCTGTCCTTAGCTGAATCCGCACAATATCAGAGTATACACTACCAGATCTAAATTCTCGTCTCGTTACAAGTCTACCTCCCCCGCATTTTAAGTCAAAGCCTTCCCAAAATAAAGTTCCAAATTCCTCTGCTCCTCCTAGCGAATGCTTTTACCTACGTCTCGGCTGAGGCGGCCGGTGCTGGCACGGCCCTTGACGTTCGCTCCCATGCTCTTTTATCTGTCACGTTGAGCGGTATTTAGAACAAAACTGCCATAGGGGTAATTTGGCTCGCTATATCTAACATGTTTCTGAAAACAGTCGATATTCGTTTGTATCCCTGGAAGTAAGGTGCAGGAACATGATGTACGTATAGGACTCAATAATAGGTGTGTATGTGGTGAATCAGAAGCATGTTCAATCCACACCCTACCTTATGGTCTGTGGGAGCAAGTTTGTATGATCCTGCAAGTATGTGGCAAACCCCGCCATTGACTAGACCTGCTCTGTAGACACGTTCAAAATCGCACATCAATACCGTACTTCTCGTAGTTGAATTCCTCCAGACTCGATATGGCTTCAGCCCAGCCGTCGTCAACCTCTCCTACATCCGAATTATCACCTATATGTATCATCCCCGTCTTCCCGGCCAGAACATCCTTCTGCGTTGCCTGGTATTCGGCTGCCACATCTGGATGTGGTACCCATATGACCCTCATCCCAGCCCTTCTTCCAGCCTCTACTCCAGCCACACTATCCTCGAACACCAAGCACTCGCTGGGCAAGATGGGCTTTGTGTTAGTGTCTGACTTCAGTGTTTGCAATGCAACTAAGTATATGTCAGGCGCCGGCTTTCCTCGACCCTGTCGTACCCGCGAGTCATCACCAAGGACACGTCTTTCGGGCTGGAAGTAGTCTAATAAATGTTTCGTTTCCGGCCTCGAAATTTTCAATTCGAAGCTTTGGCTTTTGGTGCTGGATGCCAATGCTAACTCAATCCTGTCCCCAGAAGCATTACGTGCGCGACTCAGGTTCAACAGAAGTGTCTCCGCACCTGGAAGCGGTTTGCAGTTCGGAAAGTTCTTTCGCATTCGATCTTTCAATTCACAGGCGAACTGTTCGCGGGGGATGGGCACCTTCGCCCAGTTGTGGAAGACGTCGCCATTTGTCGAGTCTGGGACGCCCATAAGCTGGGCTCTAATTGACGCAGTGAGAGCGGGCCTTCCATATTGCTCGAGGAGTTGGTTCGTCGCCAGCGTGATCATATCTTCGGAGTTGATGAGAAGCCCGTCCAAATCAAAAATGCAGGCACGAATTGCCGGGAACTTGGTGGAAGCGTTTGTCAGATTTTGTTTCCTTAGATTAAGCGTCTCATCAACATACTCCGTGTCTGGACGCGCCATGAGTGATCGAGAACACTAACGATTCCAGTGAGTAACATGGAGCCATAAGGAATGAGGGGGGATTTGGTAACAGCTTGTAAATGTCGACGTGGTCTATCTTGGCCCCTTTAGTCCCCACCCCGACCCCTCTTTCAATACGTCAGTTAACGAGTCAGTTAATACTGCGATTTGCTACAGAGTGCGCACTCGCACCGGCATGATTCCTACCCGCACAAGAGGCCGCAAAGTACTAACAGATCTCAAGCCCATCACGAAAATATAAGCAGGGCTAGCCCGGATTCAGCTCATATCATATTCCCTCAATCGGTGGAGAAATTTATTCTGTGCTGAAAAAAATCCAGTGTCAAAAATTCATATGTCGTTAGTGACCTTCGCATAAATAGCCATTTTCTTGTTCTCACATTGGTACAAATATGCTGACAAGAGGATGGGGATTTGATCAAACAATATGATCGGGGTCCTTCTCGTGCCTTTCGGCTTTCATATGCAGCCTGCTACAACGGCATCTTTTCCAGAACCTCGCCCAGCAACGCCTGAGAAAGTGGAAGTCCCAAAAATAGATAATAGAGGCAACCAAGGTTATAGGAACACATAAGACAAAAAACCACCAAAACTTCACAGCATTCTGCTCAAGCAGATCAATATTCATGCCTAGCAGGCTGGAGCTAAAGCTAAGCGGAATAAAGAGTGTAGCAAGTAGGGTCAATCTCTTGACCCTCTGGGACTGCTCAATCGCTCTGCGGGACTCTTCAATCGTGGCTTTGTTCATGGCTAGATTTATGCCCTGGGTGCACATCCTGGACAAGTCGATGCAACGGACAAAGAGTTGATCATAGTCTTCTATGATACCTCCTGGTGTAAACGTACCGTCAGATTTAGGCGAAGAAAAATTTCTGGCCCTCTCCGTTTCCAAAGGGAACCGCATACTATGACCAGAGTGCAAGGCAACTTTTGTCGTCATACTTTCAACTTTCGCGCCATTTAATCCCTGTCTAGTTCGTTCAACGAGTTTGCAAAGGACACGAGCGCTATCTTTAAGCTGCTGGGCATGTCGGTTGAGAATGTTGGTAAAGTATTGAAGAGTTTCCAATGCGTCAGCTGGATGCTCTGCAACGATCAGGTCTATCTGAATCCGAATTCTGGACTCCATAAGATTCAGGAATTGAACTTCGGAGAAAGCCGCGTGTGCGAACAAAGGGATGCATATAGCTAGAGGATCCTGGGGCGCGCGACGGGCTAAATCAACAAGTGCGATTAACGAATCGTACTGCAAAGGAAGCAATGCCGTGCTTTGCTGAAACTCTGATGTAGCATTCGCATCTGCATTTAGACGATTGGTGGTCGTCCTAAACGCCATTTTAGGATGATGTTGAAGGACTGGTAGCGGGATTGCTTTTGCGTCAATATGGCTTGTCCACGGCCACGGCGGAGACTGTTCTAAGGGTCTTCCATGGTCCATCCAGACGATGACTGAGTATAACATCTAGCGAACATTATCGTCGATGGATGAATATTCACGTCTTACCAGCCCAGTTGCTAGATGTTTTCGCAATGTAAACCGATATCCACTGTTCAATCACAGAGAAGGACGCGCACACGGTAGTATACTCGCGGACCAACGAGACTCCGCAGCAGACATTTTTAGACCCAAGTTGGTGCATCTTGTATTTTCCAAGTTCGCTGGGCAGTTCCGAGCTCTGCGACTGCACGTTCTGTCTTCCAAAATTGTCGCGGTGAACAAGAGTGCTCACAGAGAGACGAAATATATCGTTTGAGGAGTTGGCAAGCGACGGGAGACTGAAAAAGTGTCTCTCATTATTAGTAGACAAGAAATCCATATGTCGCCTAAAGAATTCTGGATCGACGTTATATTTACTCCCAAGAACTGAAACCCAAGATGGTGATAAAAAGCCTCGGATAAAGACTACTTGCCCTAGGCTCTCTGAGGGAACAGAGACTGCAGCAAAGAATGCTTCGTGTTGCTCTTGATGGTAGTGTTGCACGTCCCACTTCTTCTCTCCGCAGTCATATACCACGACTAGGTCATGAGGCTGTTCAGACATGGAAGCGAAAAGAGTAGAGTCTTCCTCCAGCTTTCTCGACTTAAGAAGTCGGCGGTCTTGGAGCAGCCATTCTGCAATATCAACGTAATTCCTCCCAGGAAAGGAAGACGTGCTTGAATGCCGCCTAGACAGTGAGATAATAGCCCGGATGTAGTTTTCCGGTGTAACTAGTGTGTCTGGTTCTAGCGAGGTCATGGTGTAGAGAAATTGGTTAGGATAGGCCTTACCTCCAGCTCCTCCGTGCTCCATTTCCAATATCTTGGGGCCTGATTATCGTGAGTGAACCAAGTGGTCCTTGATCCAGGTTCGAACGCTGCTGATAATCCTTTTCGCAGAAGGGGTCGACGATCAAAGCGTCTCCGGAATAGCTCCTAAAGCAAGTCAGCCGTGTTGCCACAAATATAATCATCATCCGCCTATACTTGCATATGAGAGAGATGGTTTCAAAAACAATCGAGGCTCTGGTGTTTGGAAGAGTACGTTGGATGCGAAGATAAAACACTTAGGAGGATATCGTTCAAATAATTGAGTATGAGGAGGTTGGATACCCACTGAGAGAGCCACGTTTTCGCACATCGCTGCTGGGCGCCTCGGGCCGTGCCTTAATCTAAACCGTGACCAATCGTGAACCCGGTGACGCGCTGATCCACACCGTCCCTATTCATACAACCAATCATAGAGGGCTATTACCCGCTAACTTCAGTGTCGTGCTTCTGCGCAGGTGATGAAGTTGGTTTGAGTGAAACAATCGATCTCTTGCATCTGCCTCTCCACACGTCGAACAGACGTGGATCTCCTGTTCACATAAATGGTGGCATCCAAAAGTAATGTACGCCATGTTCATCTTACATTTGCCATGTAAGCGCCCCGTCATTACATGATGGCTGCCAGGTCACCGATGATGGTCGAATGATTGTTATTCCTCTTATTTCATCACAGAGATGGCCTCAACTTCGGGGGTTGTGTTTTATTTACGTTTCGTTACATATAGGCCCTTAGAGCTCTGGCGGGCAGGTAGAGACATGCGCAACAGTCCTTGTGCTCGACCATGATGATAGAGTGAGTGAGTAGCCGGGGGGAAATGGATGATCTTTGCTCCACGTTTTGTAACGATCAAGCACAGACCGTCTCAGCTGAACATACGGAGTATAAGGCTGACTTCCAAGAATATTCTATGTCAAATTCTTAGTTACATCTTAATGTTCTGTTGTTCATTGCTGGCGTAACCAATCGTAGTACGCTTGTCCGTACATACCAGGTTAAATATTACTAGGATCGAATCTCCGCTTCCAAGGACGGGCTTAGACCCAAGTCGACGTAATGTACTAAGCGGTCACGCTCGTCGACCTGGGTCAGCTATGAACGAATGATGAACTGAGTTAAGTCGCCCGATATAGAATATCTGTTTGTTGCAGAGTAGTGGGACACAGCACGGGGGTCAAGCGAAGGAGATCTCTTTCCCAAAGAATCAAAGTAATTGGTGTGCTGCTGACGGTCGCGGCCTTTCGTATCTCCGGTCCTTTGGGACACATCAGCGGGCGGGGCAGTGGGTGAGTTTTAGACGTGCTTCAGGCTACGTTCAGGCTGAGCGCTGTTTAGGGCTGAAGGGGCTGAAGGTAGAGCAGCAAGGGCGCTAAACCCAACAAATCAAAAAACATACAACAGCCGGGATTCGCTGGTGGTCACCCACCCAACTACTAACCGGCCGGCGTGTGGCTTAAGTACGGCTGAGCGGACGGGAAGCCCTGTTCTCCACACCCTATGGTTGTATGTACCAAACTCTTGTCTTTTGTCCTCTATATTCTAAGGCTAAAATAGATAAATGCGAGGCTGCTTTACTGTTACAACACCGTGGGTGGGCCATGACATGCATTCTCGTAGAATGTACCCTGTCATCTACTTATATGATCGTACAGGGCATGCTAACCATGACAACCTTTTGACTAAAAATGCCAGGGGAAAGTGCGGAAAGAGGCAAAGTCTCGGTGATAATGCAAGTGATTTAACTAGTCAGGTAGTGTAGGCGTACTATTGGTCATCGGCGATGTTGCGAAGGCCAGCGACATGCTTGCGCGGGCATTTCATTGGCTTGGGCTCGTGCCTCTGTGCGCAAGCAGGATGCCCTTACCCAATGAGTTTCGCAATCATGGTTTTGTGATTGCAGTCTGCCTTGGCCTCCTGTAGTCAAATTGAGGTAAAATACCACGTTGTCCCCCATGTCTCCAGCTGAAGCCGTCCTCGTATTTTTTTTTTACCCTTGGCCTACCCTCCCTTGCCTCATGACTGGGTAAGCATAACCTTCATTCATCATTCAAGTTGTCTGTTTGGAGATAGCAGGGGCATGTTGACACTGATACGGGACAGGTTTACCAGCGCGCCACTAGGGCTAGTCGGATGGCTCTTCCCATCTCGTGTTTCACATTAGGGAGCGATTACTTCTCGCTCTACTTTTGCCTTACCTTGCCCTTATCCGTGGGGTTTGTTGCTGCGGAAGTGGAGGGCTAGAGAGAAAATCATATTCGCAATGTCTAGTCAACGACGGCACCAAGACTATGCGATCGGGTGGATATGCCCGCTGGAGGTGGAGCAGACCGCAGCCTTATTGATGTTAGATGAAACGCACGATCGCCTCACACAACAGCCAGCAGACCAGAATGTCTACACTCTGGGAAGCATTGCTGGCCACAATATCGTGATTGCCGGTTTACATCAGCCCGGCAACAGCCCAGCCGCCACTGTAGTCACTCAAATGCGAAACACGTTTCCAAGTATCCATTACGTTCTCTTAGTCGGTATTGGAGGTGGAGTCCCCGTTAGAACCGAGAGTGATTGGGTCCGACTGGGAGATGTGGTTGTTAGCAAGCCTATTGGGGAATATCCAGGGGTGGTGCAATATGACACTGGCAAAGCGGAAGTTGGTCAGTTCAAACGCATTGGAGCTCTGCCTCCGCCCCCTGTAGTTCTTCTACAAGCGGCACAAGACATGGCAGTAAAGCGGGCCCTTCTGAAGACACAGGACGACCCAATCTCGAAATGTCTTCAACGCATACCTAGTGACATCCCTGCTTTGGAAAAGTATCTTCACCCGGGCTCTGCAAAAGATCGTCTCTACCACAATGATTATATCCATAAGCAACCCGGCATCCCTTGTGACGAATGCAAGTGTGATCTTGCCAGGCTCAGGTTGCGTGACGGCCCTGGAAAAGCGAGCCCTGAATATGTCCGTGTTCACAGAGGTGTAATTGCTTCGGGCGGAATGGTGATCAAAGACGCCAACAAGAGAGACGAATTGGCGGGGAAGTACGGCATTCTGTGCTTTGAAACTGAGGCTGCAGGAATCCTGGCCGACCTGCCTGCCTTGGTGATCCGCGGAATCGCAGACTACTGTGACTCTCATAAGAATGACCAGTGGCATGGGTATGCTGCAGCTACGGCAGCAGCATACGCTCGCCAGCTTATTCTCCATACGCCAACGTATAGTAACTTGAGGTCGGTATGTGTACCTTCGCATAGTCTATAACAGGAAAGTGCTAATGATGTTGATCCAGTGGCGAGACGCCATTTGATAACAAAGTGGTTAATACAGCATCTCCCAGCCTGATAATACCCTGGGTGCAGTTATTCGAACAGATGCAAACGTTGCAATTAACGGCTTCTAGCCTCCTGCCCTCCGTAAATGACCAGCGTAAGGAGCTCGCTGCCTGGATTGGTGGCACCATGACAGATGACGAGTATCATGCAGCTCTGTCTGTGAAATTGGCAGGCACATGCCGTTGGATCTTACAGCGCCCCCAGTTCAAAAGATGGGCAACTTCAACCCTTGAAGTCTCAAAGGTGCTGTGGATCCGTGGAGGTCCGGGATGCGGCAAGACTGTTTTGACTGCGAGCATTATACAACATGTCACAAGTTTACAGTCGAAACACTCACATCCAGCAGCATATTTCTTCTGCAGGCATGAGGATGAACGAAAGCAAGACCCGAACGAAATTGCACGTTCCTGGGTTCGGCAAATAGTGAACAAAATGGATGACGCAGTAAATATAGCGTATCCGCTATGCGAGAAAAACAAATCACGTGCGGCCACCGTGACGGAAGTATGGGAAATATTGTACCAGATATGTCATGGCATGGATAATTGTATGCTCTTTTTGGATGGGCTTGATGAGTGTGTAATGTCGGGTGGTCCATGGCATCAAGATAAGGCGAGCTTTCTTGCGCACCTATGGAGCACGGTAAGTGGAACAACAGCTAGAGTCCTCATATCCAGCAGAAGTGATGCAGATATCTATACCCAATTCCTTTCAGCCCGTCAGGATGCAATAGCCCTCCTTGAGTACAACATCGCCACTGAGGACACCGCACAGGATATTATTGACTACTCAACTAGCGTCGTTAACGAGAGACTCGGGGTAAATAAAGATCAGGATTTTATTAATGAGATATCCAAGGATGTTGCACACAAATGTGGCGGCATGTTCCTGTGGGTCCGACTTATGGGGAAACAACTTTCTCCCGGATTGAATAAAAATCAGGTTCGACGCACACTGGGTAGTATGCCACGAGGTTTGGAGCAGACGTATCAAAGAGAGATGCAATCCATCCTGAATCTTGGCGTTGATGAAAAGTTGCGAGCTATTGGGATCCTTCGGTGGACATATTTCGCTGCCCGCCCTCTTACTGTACGAGAGTTAACAGAGGCACTTCTCACAGAAGCCACTTCTTTGACCACATACCCATTCGATGAGATGCCGGATACATGGGATGAATACTACGTCAATGACCAAATACGAAAATACTGCCAGTCGCTGGTCGATATACGGGGCTCTTCTGCATCTAGCATCACAAACCATACAGTTCACTTCATACACACATCTGTGAAGGAGTTTCTGTCTCAGACCAGCGTATGCGCAACGGATCAAGACTTTTCATTTTCAGAGGCAGCAAAAGAGCATGAGTTGCTCGCTAGAACCTGCCTCACTTACCTTTGTTTTGATGAGATTACCGTGGATGATCCGTATGACTTAGATGTCTTGCAGAACAAAAAGGAGATGTTTCGGTTTTTAGAATATGCATCCCTGTTTTGGTATGCTCATGTGGCTCGAAATGGCAATTGCCTTCACAGATTAGAACAGTTCATTCGGGTGTTGCTCGATCCCTCCTCAACTCGCTGGATATTGTGGTCAGAAATTGTCAGTCAAAAGCTGTGGCCAGTTTCTATCCTGCATGCAACCGAAGAAGATAACAGACCAACTCCTCTCCATATAGCATCATGTATGGGCTTATTGGATACTATGGAATGGCTCCTCTCACTTGGCTCTGATATTGATGCGACGGCAGGAAGGTTCGGCTCAGCACTCCATTCTGCTGCTGGGCGAGGCCAGAAGAATGCCGTCCAGCTGTTGTTAACAAAAGGCGCTGATAAGAATAGACCTGGCGGTCTGTATGGTTATCCCATTGTGGCAGCAGCAGCTGCGGCCAAGTATGATTCACTCAAGTCGGCAGAGATCGTTCATATTCTTCTCGAAGCAGGCGCGGATATTTCTTGCCGTGACCAAACAGGGCGTAGTGCACTTCATTATTCGGCAGCTATGGGATCAGAAGAAGGTTCAGCTATACTTCTTCAAAACGGCGCCACTGTCGATGTCCGTGATGACCACGAGCGTACGCCGCTGTTTGTGGCGGCAGCGAACGGCCATAAGTTGATCACAGAGCTTCTCATCAAAAACGGGGCTAAAGCATCGACCATAGATGTAGACAGCCAAACACCGCTTTTTGCTGCTATTCAAAATGGCCATACGTCTATTGTTGAGACCTTGACTCAATACGATATCGATGTCAGGACACAGGACAATGCTGGGCTTACACCGCTACATATTGCGGTAAAATTAGGCCACGAGCAGATTGTTAATATTCTGCTCCGTCATGGAGCAGATGCAAATGCAGCAGATAAGAATGGGATGACACCGGTATTTTTCGCAGCACTTGACGGGAACAATGCAATCCTGCAAGACTTGATCCAGCACCAGGGACAAGTAAACCGCAAGACCTCCCTTGCGGCATGGACACCATTGCACGCTGCGGCCTGTGGAAAAAGAGAACAGGCCACCACCGTACAACTTCTGCTAGATAATGGAGCGGAGGTGGATGCTGCTGACAGCCACGGGAATACCCCTCTGTTTTATGCTGCTGGAAATGGTCTTCCGGCCACTATTGAAACTCTTATTCGATACAACGCGCAGATAAACGCGACACAAGAACAAGGTCTGACACCAATATATGCCGCACTTGCCGGTGTACAACCGTTGGCTCTTGAGACTCTAGTAAAATATGGGGGACGTAATCTTATCGGCGATGAGTGTGTCACTCTGCGTGGGTATACTCCGTTGATGATTGCAATTTTGATTGAAGAATTTCGCCCTCTTGTCCAAACCCTTGTCAGAGCCGGTATGTGGGTGAACTCTCGAGACAATGCAGGGTTAGCACCTCTACACTTAGCTACACTACTTGGGGATGTGGGAATCCTTGAACTTCTCTTACAAAATGATGCCGCCGTGAATGTTATGACTGACAAAGGTTGGACGCCATTACATCTGGCCGTGAGCGAAGGGAAGGAGGACATTGTTCAGTTATTACTGGACAATAATGCGGATGTAAATGCAGGAAATGATGAGATCACACCAATTTATATAGCTATTGATAACAGGGACGCGCTCATTACCAGGAGGCTTGTTCGATATGGGGCTGAGGCAGACGTACTGCTGCTCCTGGCAATCAAGCAAAGTGACGAAGATAAAGTTCGATTTATTCTTCAGCATGGACCTGAATTTGGACCAGAGTTCCTGGCCTATGCTAATCATTGGGGACATGATCGCATTGTTAAGCTTATGGTAGAACACTTGCTTTCAAAGGACGCTGTTGACTAGATAGCATAATTTATGTGGGGTGTCCAGACCTGGAACATTCCTTGAAATAAATTTTGCTTAAAATTTGTACCACTAACAATTTCACTACCTTTCCGTATTTTATAGATCAAGTCTGTGCTCTCTATACAACTAACAAGCCAATATAAGCTGTTGGCTGTGGATTCCGTCTGGCGGTCCTGATTGGACCGGTCAGTGGGATGATCCGGCCAACAAGGGTTTAGGTGTTAGTGATAAAGCTAGCCTGGATGGCATGAGGTAGAACGACGATTCCAATAAGAATGAGCTCCATATAGAGCCTTATGATAAGCCATATCTATCAAGCATAAGGAACTTCTCTCAGTTGTGGCTATCGCACTTATAACTTGTCTCCCAGCCTACGTTGTGGAAACCACAATTTTAATATTCGAAAGTTTGACCATACGATCTTTTGGCTCGCAAAAGGTTGCTCGGACTCTCATCATTGGGTGCCCAGACAGAACAATCAACACATGATTGGTAGACAGAAGACCTTAAGAGTCAAACCAGAATTCTGCCATTGGATGGATATGCAGGCTCTCTCCATCCTATGCTTTTGTTTTAATCTACACGTACCGCTTCACAAGGGCGAGCTTTGAGCCTTGTCAGGGCCTGTGGTGGCCTCCACGCCGTGGTTCTCTTCTTGGCAAACCCCGTTGTCCCGCGGCGTCGAAATCTACTTATAGAAAATCCAGTACAGCCCTAAGAGTACTGCTTTGGGCGGAGCGGGGGCCACCAGACCCATCTTCTTTGCCCGGCTGACCCTTTCCTCCTAGAATCACCGTGACGTTATCCACCACTTCCCCTATTTCTTTGCGGAGCTTCTGTCATTGAATGCGCAACTATGGGCGGTCTACCAGTACGTGCACCACTGTCCCATTGGCACCGCATTCACTCTGGTCATCTTCCTGGAATCCATGATATTGTGCGCGGATAGCTAACCACGAGTAGCCAGATCGCATCTACGTTAACAGGTGTGTGGGGCTGCCTGTAAGTAGTTCAAAAAGCTGTTGTGCATGGACGGTATGGGGACGGGGTTAGCCATGTGGCTAGGGAAGCACGATACTAATTGCGGATGCTTGATCGGGAAATAGACCCGGCCCTAAACATGTCCTCAATAGGCCCTCGGGTCTTTCCGCTTGTCTCTATTAGAGGAAGCCGAAGGGTACGAAGCAATGCCACCTTCCAGATACTGCTAGGCAAGGCGCATAGTCTAAGCAAAATCTTGCCTAGCCTGGGAATCAAGCAGACTAAGTATAGCCCTCCGGGTACCGGGATCTGGCACGCTCTCTGCTACCTGCATAGGACTTTTGCCATAGGTTTTCCTGCCGCCTGATACAATTGTCGGGTCTGTATCCGTGTCCAACAGCAGCTTGACAATATTAGATCTAGTATAGTAAATGGCACAGTGTAGAGGCATGTTCTATTTATCAGAGATCATGTTTAGAGCAAGACCCTTGTTAAGAAGGAACTGAGTCTTGAGCTCTACTTAACAGACACAAGAAGCTATAGCAAATATTAGAAGATCTACTGATAGTATAGCTCTATATTTAATATACAGATTAAGAAGAGAAAGATCTTTCTTTTTAATAGTTACAAGAGCGCGGTCTAGAGAAGGTATTTTCCTCAGCCTGCAAAGATTAGAGTCAGTGCCTGCTGACAGTAATTCACAAGCAGATACAGGATTAATTAACATGCTGTTAATTACAGAGTCAGTCAGCCAGTTAGCCTGCAGATCCGAGTCTTTGGCTAACTAGTAAATTAAGACTAACATATACAGAAGAAGAGACTTACTGTTAGAAAGCCTTGAGTTAGGGTCAAGGCAATAGTCCAGGAAGTGACAAACAATGCTCAGGTGCTACTGTAGGTTTAGTCTAGAGAGAGAGACCACTGTTAATGCTAACACGCTAGCACCGGTATTGAAGAGAGCGGCCATGATCTCAGAGTATGCAATATGTGTCGCCAGCTTGAGTCCCTCATTGAGATTTTCGGCAGTTAGTCGGCCGGTGGCGATGGCTTCCTGGGTTTTCGATAGGTCACCAGCAAGGCACGCATGGAGAAAGGCGCGGAGAAAGGTATCGTTAGGTTCCATTGCAACAAAACTAGGACAGACCAGGACAGCCAGTTTGGTTTACACGGTGGGATAGTGATTGTTGGTTACTCCAAAAGTTAGATGAAGTTAATATAGAAAGTGAGACTGTATGACTTCTGTTAGCCTGGTATTAGTCAGATTCTAGGACTAAGTTAACTGGGATGGGGTGCACCCCTTTTTACCCTCACTGTATGGAGTAGCTAATCAAGATACAGAGCCCGTCCCTACATGCTATATAGTAATATAACTTGATAAGTTGTTCCTCGAAAGTATGGTAAGTCGGCTATTTAGCATTTTGAGATGATGTTACCCTTAACTCCTTGAGGGGCTTTGCGGCAACGGCGCCTAGACCTAACTGCTAGCTTGGAGTGAAAAATCTCTTTAATTAAGTGATATCTATTACATTCATCTGCCGGAATATTCTTGGAATATCATAGTTGTGAATTCTCTATTGGGGAAATAGACTGCGGCGCTAGAAAACAGAAAACTCCAGTTTCTCTTCAATAATGTCTCTTTTTAGTGCTGGGTATAGAGAAAGCTGATAGAGAAAGCTAACAATGAATAGTTAACACCATGGTACAATACATGACAAGTATAAGCGTACAGTGATAGACTGACTGTCACCGAACCCCTCTTCGAAGACCCCTTTAAGGGTACCAGCTGTTACTGGGTCAGGACAAGGCAATGTATGCTCTGAGACAGTCTTATTAAAAGTAAATAACTCATGTAGTTAACTGTTAGGGACATTTGCTCCGAGGGAGACTCAGATATTAGTAAAGATTCTACAGATCTAAGTAATCCTGGCAGGTATCTTCTAGTCTAAGCAGAAATTATAATCCGGCCTGCTCCTGGATTCTCTTGATGTAACTAGAAGAAAGAAGGGAGACCCTGAGGCTCTAGTAATCTAAAGAAGATCTATTAACAGCTAGCCAAGATACCAAGTCTTAAATAATATTTATCCTACTTATAGACTATCTCTTAATCATATTAAAGACTATAAGGATTAATTAATAATTCCTAATTCTTACGCCTGATTTATTGGTTCATTCAAGACAAATCTGAACCAAATTAACTCTACAGTGATCCCCTGCTATAATAAATTAATTTGTGATGCCGGTAAGAATTGTTATAGCAAGATGTTTATGCGCTGGACAATCGACTCCCACTCCTTATTTATAATATGGATGATGCCATTAAGGCCATGGGGATGCTGGGGAAAATCTTCGATGACCAGGCTCTAGACCTGGGGAATGTCAAGGATAAATTGATTGAGACAAAGGGGGCTATTGACAGAGATGGTCTCTTGAGAGGGCCCCTTATCAAAGATGGAGTGGAAGGTGCGGTCACAAAGTACAAGAGGGTAAGTTGTTTACGCCTTCCTGTATGGTATCTTTATAGACTGACATACGTTATGGTAGATCAAAAGATTGGCTGACAAGTTTCACGCGGATGTTCGGATGTTCAACATGTAGATCCGGGTTGGTATGGCACACATGATAGCATCAAGTGAGAGGCCTTGGGTTGGCTTTTATGCAGCGCCAGAGACTGAACCATTGTGCGAAGGATGGTGACAGAGCATGTATCTGACATGGGAGCTTGCGCAGTGGTGAGCGTGGATCCATCAGCCACTACATGAGGATAAAATACACATTACACCCGATTCTATGTTGTTCTAGGACATGAATTCCACACTGAGGTCCCATCAACTAGGAGCCAAATATTCCTATGGCTATTATAGAATAGCTTATTTAGTGAGACCCAACATTTTACTAGGACTGTAGAGCTGCTAGGTATTCTAAAACTGGCTTAGATTCAGGAAAAGTCACTTCTCCATTCCTGTTCTGTTGTCTCTCAATCTGCAAATCTCTTCAAGCCTAGCTCAATATGGTCCGCATAAGCCCGTGGTTCTTGATCCACATAGACTGCGGCAGAGCCCTTGTTAGGTTCTATGACCCAGAACCTTACTCTAACCCTCATGGGGTTCTATGATAGTAAATCTTAAAACTATCTTAGACCCTCATTTATATATAGCACTCATAATGACCGATAACACTCCTCATGTTTTTGGCCCCTGGCTGTTTTGTCAGCAGTAAGTACAGCGAGTTGTTTAATATTATTTTTTATTTTAACTCTGTGCTTGTCTTCCTAGTCGTTGTCGAAAGCCTCATAAACAATATTGGTAATCACCTTGATCTGGCCTGCGGGGAACTTCAAGCCGTAAAGAATGTCCTGTATCTTGAAGGTCCCCTTCGGGCGATACTGGCGCCTGTCTCTTTTCAGCTGAGAAGCACTCAGCTCTTGACAAGGTCCTTGGCCAAATTAGGAATCAGGTGCCAGCCTGCTATACAAGCCTTTCTTTTCCCCTGATGCACGTGTTTATCTGTATTGAGCCATGCTTATGGTGGTGTGGTGTCTTTGCTGTGTAGTACCGGTGCCTGTTTTTGTATAACATAAATATCTGCTGTTTTTATTTTCTTATTAGTTTATTAAAGCCTTGCTTAAACTTGGCGCGAGAAATCCTAGTGTATAAAGCCGTAGCCCATTCCCTATAGTTGTAGAGGACAATTTTTGCTATGCTGCTGTTTCTAAGTAACTATACCCGGCTCTTGACCCGATATGGACTACCTGAAGATTCCTTAATAGAGAAGCTTAATGAGCTTGGTGAGGAGTATCTTATTAAGTTTGTATTTGCCCTTCTTGCTCTCCAACACCGTGTCTCTCTTATGTATGCAGATCTCCCTGCGGGTTTTATACAGCACTTACATGTGGTGTTAATGCGGTGCAATAATCTGCTCGATAAGCTGTTATTAGGTAATCTATAGATAAGTCTGTCTTTCTATATCTCATTATGTAATACAGTCTATCCACTATTGTATATCTGTTATATGCTGACAAGGGCCCTGCCAGGCAGGAAGAAGCCAAGAGAAAAGGTTTTCGAGCAGATTCGGGCTATAAATACTAGATCATGCAGAAATAAATATATCTTTATAATTCTCCACTCCTTTTTTCTGTCATTGCTATGCGAGGACCGTTTACAGTTTTTTCATGGCTACTTAAACATCTGAAGATACCAATAAACTGTGCACAAGGTGGGCGAGGCAATTAACAAGAAAGAGTAGAAGGCAGAAGTAGTAGCCTTACAAGTCTCTTACAGAGAACTTTAATATCAGATACATTAAAAAGGATATAATCCTGACAAAACCTAGTATATAGTATAGGAGTTCAAGGGTTTGCCTCAAGGGATATTAGAATATAATAGTTTTTATTTTACTCTTTAACATTCTTTCCTGATTATTCATCGCTTATATATAGTGATCCTGACCTTAGTCTTATAACGCCTAATTCCTCAGATGAATCTTCTATATTTACTTTCCTTTCAGGTCCCCTATTTTCTGCCTAAAAAATTTTAAATTCTAGAACCTAATCTTCTCTTCTTCAACTCTCTCTCTCGTCTCTGAATCCGCCAACGACAACTATTAAGTTTTATTTTTAATAGTAATCTTTTATCTCAATGTTACGCCCGGGTATTCGGTCAGGAGCTATATAACTGATTAGCTGCTCTTGCGTAGACAATACAAACCTGTTGACCAGAGTTCGCTGATTCAAGGCGAGACGTGACACGCTTCACGTAAGCTGACAACCAATGTGACAGTCCTATACCAAGGACTTATCCAAGACGGTGACCTTATCCGAGGTCCTAACGACAATTGAGTAACAACCGAATAGCTCAAGTCCAAAAGGCCAGGCCTACTAAGTACGTATACACAGTAGTTAAGGAAGTGCGAACGAGTTGAATACTAATCTGATAAAACTTGAAATGTATATCCTAAGTAATAATTGGAATTGATCACGGAGAACTAAGCTAAGTACATGAAACGAGTGTCCTTATATATCCAGTAGTCCATCTACTCTTTCGTATACTCCGGGGGTAGCCTCCGGGGTAGCTCTTATCCTGATTGGTGTCTTGTCGATATACTCCTGATATACTCCTGGAGTAGGTACGGGAGTAGGTATCACGTGATGGAGCTAGTATCGGCCGCTCCGACCCCTATAGGTAAATAACACATAGAATAATCCTTTAGGTGCTTAGCGCTCCTGTAACTGATTGTCGTCATCCTATGAGTTCTGCCTTGCGCGTCCGCCTTCAACAAGGTACGCTAGACAAGGGTCTGTAACAAGCACTTACTCTCTAAGCATACTTTAGCTAGGTTCAGAGAGCAGGTCTTGCGGATCTCAGCCTGCTAGGCCTTAGTATATCAAGACCCTGACTTACTGGAGCGGAGAAGGTATTGTTTATAGTCTACTGGATAAGGACTGTGGCAATATAGGCACCTCGAAAAGCAGATATAAGAGAATAGAACAGCGCAGTGGTTAGTATAGCTCTCCTTAATATATTATATAAAGCTGCAGAGGCGGCAGTAGAGATTATAAGCACAGGCCCTTAAATTATATCACTTCCAGCAGCAGTTATATTATATAATTTTTACTCTTCTAGATAAAGATTAGGCATTAGTAATCATACTAAATAAAGGTAGTTATACAGGAAGCATAGCCTTGCTTGCCTCAGGGAAGTTAATAAACCAATTTAATAATATAGTATTTAAATTAGTGGCGCTAGCGTGGATCTCAGTTACAGCAATGGAAGTCAGGCCGGTGGTTTCAGCTACCTCAGCAGATAATAACTTAATATTTATAGAGATCATAGAGTATTACCGCGCTGTAAGCTAGCTGACCTTTCTTAGTATATTAGTAATCTAATAAGAGATCCAGCGAGAGCTGCGCTTAATCTAGCAGGTGTTAAAGAAGATAGAAATAGTCTCTTTCTGCATCTCCAGAGCTGTGAGGGCATCTAGTAATATAGATAAAAGAATAAATCCAGTCTTAATAGACTAGACACCTTTCAGCACTTTACTATCTGTGTCTAGATAAGAGCAGAGGCTAGTATAAATAGTAAAGGTATCTATATTTTTGATATTATAGTTAGGCGGAAGGCGTACAAAAAGACGGGAGTCAGGCAGTTACTTTAGAGTAGAGATCAGTGTTCTTGGCTTATTGCTGTTTCTTGAGATAGCAGCAGAGGCAGCAGCTTTAGTGAGTATCTGAGTAATAGTTATATAAGTTAACTAAGCGAGACTAGAGAGAGGGCGAGAGAGAGGGAATAAGAGAAGAAGAGAAGAGGAAGCAGAGTAAGGAACAGGAACAGGAAATAAAGAAGATAAGATCACAGGTATACCACTGATATATATATTAAAGTGGCGCTGGGCTATATCAGCCAGATCATTACTGAGAGTCTCAAGAACATTTTCCTGGTAAGGACTGAGGCCAGTGTTTTGGCTTCGGTATTTGTCAAGAAACGCCGCAACGGGGCTGAATATCATTTGGCCATCAGCAGCTCTGATAGCAGCCGCGGTAGTTAACTCTAGCAGGGCAGCCTATAGAGGGCCATCTGGTGAAGTGTTATGTCTTGCCATTGCAATATCACCGCGACGCGTCGTGACGCGTGCCGGATCCCGGCCGAGCGGCATTGTCGGTGGCTGATAGATGTCCAACGAGTAGCAGATATAATAATACTCTTATATTCGGAACTGACCGAATATCTGATGATGTGCTTCGGATTGCTCTTTTGGATTGTAGGTTTTACCCGATATCTATCTATCATTCGTCTTATCTATGATCAATAATTCCCCTGATCACGTGCCTAAGGATATCTAGGCTATCAGTACCCTAGATTTCCAACAAATATTTTAATTATTTATATTTTCTAATTTTTAACAGCTTTGCTGTATCTTTTATCAGTAGCTGGAGCTCTACTTTTTGTGGTATATCTTATTCTCTTTCTTTTTTATATTTTACTGGTACTCTCTAGTAAAATTATATAATTCACCAAGCTTATGGAGCTTATTAACCTTTCTCCGCCTTTTCTCTTCAGATAATGAGGATTTATCACGTGACATGGTTGATTTCTGTATAGAATCACACATTAAACTGTTTCTTGAGAATGAGTATCTTGAAGGGAAAAATAAATAAAGGACAACCAGGTCAAGCGCCCCTTTTTAACTTCACAAAAATCCCACCGGATTGTCTAGCTCACCCACTGGCTCACCCAGCTCACCCAGCTCACCCGCACTCTCGACAACATCACCTAAATCACCCACACTCACCCTGCGACCTAGCGGCGCTCACCCATAAAGCAGCAACCTCGAAAGGGCACATATTCCAGTCGGCCGCGTTCAACAGGTGGCTTAAGTACGGCTGAGCGGACGGGAAGCCCTGTTTTCCACACCCTATGGTCGTATGTGTCAGTTTCTTAAAGACGGAGGATTATATAGTATGGGACGATGATAAATTTCTTTCAGATATGTATCTAGATTCGAGAGGCTAGAGAGAAAGAAGCTGAGACCTGGCCAGCTATAGGAGGCTTAACTTAAGTCAAAGGCGCTAGATAACACTCAAAGCCAACTTTACCAGCTAAACAGTCTTTATGAGCTAAGCAACGATCAGTGGATTAGTGGAAGGGTTAATAGA
Organism: Aspergillus alliaceus; assembly: GCF_009176365.1. Lineage (NCBI taxonomy): Eukaryota > Fungi > Ascomycota > Eurotiomycetes > Eurotiales > Aspergillaceae > Aspergillus > Aspergillus alliaceus. Next base: position 217,703 of record NW_022474736.1, read on the forward strand.
CGTTTATATATATCTGCACCGCTCTGATAGCTTTTGTAGGGTTTGACTGCGGACGTATTTGTCTACACCGCAGGGCATAACAACGCAACGTAAAAATGTCTCAAATATCCTCAAGTCCAAGAAATAAATATATACACATGTCCAATTGCCTATGGTTTCCGAGGAGTTACCTTTAAAAACATATCGTCCCCATACATGGGGTGCCCTGGGCCCAGACTTGGCTTAGTTTCATCAAGCCGGGGAAAATGTTTCCCCTGAACACCTAAAACATCCTGTTCTAGCTTCACCATCTCCAAATCATATCTCCAGAACAGTATCGCCAGAAAGGATAGAACAGCATGTTTCCCAACATATCGTCCACTGCACATGGTAGCGCCGCCCCCAAACCCGCGAAAATCAGCCTTTCGCAGAACCGATTTGTTACGTAGAAACCGGTAGCAATCGAAGGCCTTGTAATCAGGTCCAAAGACAGCTTCATTCATCGTTTGAACCCGCTGTGGGATGATGAGACTCGTGCCTTTGGGGATGCGGCGGCCGTCAAGAATGGTGTCTCGCATGGCTTGGCGCAAACTACTTCCTGTGGCAGTAAAACGCAAGGTCTCGTTGAACGTCGAATTGAATATCGGACAGGACTTTAGGAGGTGGTCCTTGGTGCATTCAGCTAGACTAGACCCGTTCCTGGAGAAGGAGAAGTCGATGGACATCATCATAGGCGCGATCTCCTCTCGAATTTGGCCGACGACGGTGGGATTGTTCATTAGGTGGGCAATCATCCAGTAAGATAGGAGGTGGACGTTTGAATTAAGTCTGTAGTTTTGGTTAGTTTCACCCACAATATATTGACAGTGCGGGCAGAGCCCGACCTACCCCCAAAGAATCGTAACAACGATGCCTGCGATATCTTTATCAGGAAGTCCGGCATGCTTGTACTCATCATACACCTCGTTAACGAACGGAACGCAGCCTGGTCGCTGCTCGGCGGGAATGGAGTAGTATTGGAGCATAACGTCAATCAGACGGTCCCGAGGACAGGTTGCACTCTTTGCCAGGAAAGGTGGAAGCTTGTACCAGACCTTCCAACTGTTGGTATCCCACCACTTGAGGATCGTTCGAAAGTCCGGCTCTAATTCTAGCAGCCGTGGGCCAAGAAAGGCCGATGTCTGAGCGTCCATTATCACATCACGAGACAAGCGGTCGAGGGATATCACCTTGACGTTCGCGGCAGAGGCAAGGACGCTCGTCTCGTAGAAGGAGTCCCATTGCAGCGTTTTGCTCAGGTAGGGGAGTGTGTTGGTCATGAGACGGTGCATTGGGTCTGCTTGCAAGAGCTGCTTGTGTAGCAGGGCTACTCCTGAATGCGCCAGCGTTAGCTGTCTGGGTTTTGAGGAATGCGATACAAAGCCTTCAGCGCGAGTCTGCCACAATATCGACTTGCTATCACGCGAGACCTTGGCGACCTCGTCGTACATTAGATCTAGGAATGGTTCAAAACCAAAGGTCTGAGTATCCTTCTCAACTGTAGCGATCTGCGCAGCGGTGGTGACCATTACGATGTCCTCCCCGACAACGCGCAGGGTGCATAATTTGCGGTTGAATTGTTTTTTTGCCAAGGCAAATAAGGCATTGGAATTCCTATAGAAGGGTATGACATGGCCTATTGACCAAGAGTTTGTGGTCCCCATCAGTAGTTATCATCCGTTTGGCACGCTCTTGAGACGCACCTATGTCTGGTGGAATTAGTTGTTCTAGCTCCTATGAAGGGGGTTCGGATGCCTACATGGAATCCAGTATGGCAGATACTCCAATTGACCTTGGTAGAGGCGAGGAGAAATGGTGAAAGCCCATAATCGCCATGCGAATAGTAGTATAATTGGAAGGTAGACGAGGTAATGGAATTGAGTCCATTCTCCAGCAGCTATGTCTTGTTGGCCGCTGGAGAAGAAGCTCCTGCTTGTGCTACCCAACATCTCATTAGGAATTTACAAAGATACAAAGGAAACGCTATCATGGCTGTCGCCGTAGTACGCTAATGATGAACTCATATAGCGTTAACCGCTTGACTGGACAAGACATCCTGGCAAGCAAACTGACCTCATTCTATCAGATGTTTTGACCCATGTCGGGCTATCGCCGAACGCCGAGAAAAGAGGAGAAGTAAGACATACATGCATGGCGCAACACTTGCATCTGGGGTGTAAGGCAGGCATCTAGGAGGCTGCTTTCCTCCATCAATGGGAGTGGGAGTTCAGTTTTGGCAGCGATCACGCTGCATTGCGGAGGTGGGAAGGCAACGATTGACTGGAACTAGTCCTAGATAACCTCCTACAAACAGGGGGTTATGGAAGAATATTAGGGAACGGGATGATAGAAAGGCTGATCCGGCAACCATTGGATCAACAACCACACAGCAAAGTTAGCATTCCCTGTCCCTAGCCAACCTACCACTTCGAAGTGTTGGGTAAGCGATATTAGGTCCTGATAGCACGGTGGGTCGGTATGGTATGGTAAAGGCCGGGTAGATGAAGGTATCTCAACGTATGACTTGCCATGCAAGCCCTAAGACATCCTCTAAGAACTAGGATCTTCGTTTGTTTGACCAACCAACCAACAAAAGCTCTACCTCTCCCCTCAACCCCGTTCTCCCCTTCTTCCTTTGTTTCGTTTTTCGATTTTTTTTTTTTCTTTTTTTGTTTCCCTTCTCTTTTTCTCTTATCACACATTCAAATTGTCTTTCTCGCTCCTCCTACTCTCGCTTCTATTGTGCTACAGCAATGATTCTGCTTCTCCTCGGCTTGTCGGTCCTCGCCTACCTGGCCTGGAGCCTGGTGGCTATGGAGCTTAACTACCGTCGCGCATCGTCCATGGAGATTCCCTTAGTGCGCCTGTGCATCGACCCCCAGAACCTGCTCTGGACAGTCATTGAGCCTCATCTCTGGCCGTGGCTTGACCGGCTGCCAATCAACTGGGGCAATTTCGGTCGCTATTCTCGCCGAGGGTGGTTTTTTGCCGACAAAGGCGAGTCTCACCGTCGCTTTGGGCCGATTTTCGCAATAGTCACGCCTCGTGAGATATACATTCATGTCGCCGATTCGGAAGCCGTTCACGACATGTTCCAGCGACGAACTGATTTCATCCGCCCAAGTCACATGTACAGTACGTTTGATGGCCACCGTTGACCACTTCACATCTCGGTGCCTAATGACATGCGGGGTCGTAGAGGTTCTCGAAGTCTATGGCCCTTGTATCTCCACAGCTAGCTGGACGGATTGGCCGCGTCACCGGAAAGTGCTCGCCACTCCCTTCAACGAGGGGGTTATGTCCTTTGTGTGGGATGAAAGTGTAGAACAAACCCGTCAGATGCTGGATGTCTGGGCCGACCCGCAGCTTGATCAGATCCCTAGTGTCGCAAAGGACACCCGCACTCTATCCCTGAACGTGCTCGCGGCCACGGGGTTCCGCAAATCATATTCCTTCCGGAGTGCCAATGACCGCCAGCAGAGCGACCAGAGCGACTCGGGGAGCTATCGCGATGCGTTACAGACCGTGCTCGACAATTGCATTTTGCTGATGCTCATGCCGCGCAGACTCCTGACGCTCTCAATTGCGCCTGAGTCGTGGCATCATCTTGCCAAGGCCGCCACAGATTTCAAGAACTACATGGTCCGTATGCTGAACGAGGAGACCAAGGCATTGAATGAGGGACAAGCTGGCACGGGCGGCCTCATGACGTCTTTCGTGCGCGCCATGGATCTCAAGCAGAAGGAGGATGCAAAGGGCAAAAGAAGCGGCTCGCCGCCAAAAGGACTGACTGTGGATGAGATATTCGGCAATATCTTCGTAATAAACTTCGCTGGCCACGATACGACGGCCAATACGCTGAGCTTTGGAATGCTTCTTTTGGCCGCATATCCGGAAGTTCAGGATTGGGTATCTGAGGAGCTACAATTGGTTGGAGATACGAAGGGCCATTATGCTGATCTCTTCCCGAGACTTAATCGCTGCAGAGCCGTTATGGTATTCCAATCGCTCTCACCTTACTTCTGTTCGTATTCTGACCTTCGCAGCTTGAAACCCTCCGCCTCTTTCCCCCAATACCTTCCATACCTAAGTGGACCAACGACCAGCCCCAACCACTGAAAGTTGGAGATAAAACTGTAGTTATTCTGCCAAATATCGGCGTTGCCCCAGGGATCCTTGCCCTTCATGTCGATTTCAGGTATTGGAAAGACCCATTCACATGGAAGCCCTCTCGGTGGATCACGGCATCAACAAGTCCGAATGCGACAAGTACAATCGAAAGCGAGCAAGTCATCACCCCGCCGCGGTGCATGTACTTGCCCTGGTCAGAAGGACCACAGAACTGCCCCGGCAACAAATTCTCGCAGGTGGAGTTTGTCGCGGTGATGGCGAGTCTCCTGCGTGACCATCGAGTGCACGCAATATCGAACCGAGGAGAGTCGGCCGAGGAGACCCGCGCGAGGATTCTGGCCACTACGAGAGATGTGGATTTGCAGCTACTTCTACGGATGAAGGATGCCGATCGGGTGCGTTTGGTGTGTCGACGTACTTAAGAAGTGATTTGATATTTGTGTGCTGTTCATTCTTGTATTATATTGAAGAAATAGTCCTCACTCTATGAATGCCGTCACTCTCGGTGTAGATTTGTCCTTCGTACCTCCTTTTTGCGTGTCCTAACAAAGAGGAAGGCATTATTGACTAATATCGTCTCTCATATTGAACTACTTGATCACCAATCGTCACATTTACAATTGGATCCAAAGTCCACCCAAAAATCACCACAAATCTCTCATAACATCATATCAGACATGCGTAGCAAGATCTCCCGTGTAGTTCCAGGAGACAGACAAGCGAAAAGTATAGCCCGCTTAAATACACCTGATCCAACGGTTGCACAGCCCAGGCTTAGCGTTTGGCACATATCCACTTGACATCGCAATGCATATCTCCATGGATACTATATATAAGCCCCGCCCGCCAATCTCTCTACCCTTACGGCACCCCTACCTTCAAAGCTCTACCAATCCTATACACAAGCAAATCAACCTAGCACCCACCTCAGCCCATCCACTCAGCCTCAATAATAGCCATCCTCGCCCCAGGCGGCACTGAAACGCCCAAGAACCGAAACCTGCTATCTGCCTCGGTAAACAACTCCTCCCAAGCCTGCACATCTCGTTCCCGGGCATTATTAAACGCCTTCATCGCAATATCCATAAACCTAACATCGTCAGCTCATCCCGCTCTCACCAACAGAAGATTCAATCCAAATACCTACCTCAACTCCCGTTCGGCTTTAATCCCTACCTGCCCCGGCTCGGGAATACAAACATCATTGACAACAACCTTAGCTCCCTTCCTCAATCCCGGGATAAGGCTCCGCAGAATCTTCACACAATACTTATCCGACCAATCGTGCAGGATCCAGCGTAGGAGATATAGATCCGCTTGGACGGGCTGCGGGGTAAGGAAGTCGTGCGCCATGCCCGTTACGCGGGCCCGGAGAGCTGGAGGCACGCGGGCTTCCAACCCGGCGATCGTATCCGGGAGGTCTTGCACGATACACCGGGCGTGGGGATAGCGGGAAGCGATCTCGACGCTGACCTCGCCGTTTGAGCCGCCGATATCGACGATGGTGCGAGCTGGGCTGAAATCGTAGTTGTTCATGAGGTGGGAGAGGTGGTAAGCCGGGTGGAGATGGGAGAAGCGCATTGCGGTGATGAATTGCTGATGGCGGGTGGGGTCTTTGCGGATTTCGTCGAAGGGGTGGGAGGTTGTGGCGTGGGCGAGGGAATAGCCCTACCAACATCCATTACATTGTGTACGGGTGAGATGCTGGTCCAGTCAGCGGGGCAAGTTTCTTACGGTTTCATTTGGTTCTTCGGAGCCGGGCCATTTTACTGTTGCGTCGACGGTGCGGGCGAAGGCGGGCCAGAATTCTTGCGCGATGTTGAGTAGCCAGGCTTCGATCATAGGGTTATTGATGAGGAGTTTGGATGCTGCGGTATGGGCTATAGTGCCTTTTACTGGCTCGTGGAAGACATGGCAGCTAATTGCTACGCGGAGGAACCGAGTTAGGTCTTTGATATTGAGATTTGTTGCTTCAGCGAGCTTCGCTAAGGTGATATCGCCTTCTATCGGAACGTGCGTAGCGACCTTGTGGCGGTAGATGTATTGAAGGCTGAGGAGGAACAATTGCTAGGTACGCGATTAGATGGATGTGCCCAATGGAGTCGAGGGACAAGTACCTCGCCGGACGAATTTATGAGGAGCTGGAATGGGCCTTGTAGTAAATGATTCAGCTCGTAAGTAGCTTCTAATGCAGCCTCCCTGGCCTCTGCAGCTTCTTGTGGGAGAGGCTGGCGAGGGTCCAGCCTGTCGCCATACTGGAAAGATGGCTCAGGTAGATTCTGGGACTTTACAAAGTCGAGATACGCCTTAGTCGTGGTTTGGATTCTCTCGAGCAGTTGCGTGACGCTACCTGTCGCGCCATTGTCTGACAAGCGGCGGGCCTGGATGAACAATGGTTGGCGATACGATGGGCGCAAGGCACACCGAGCAGAAAAGGCACGCAAGGAGAGGTTTCGGCTTGTCATGATCAAATGGTGGAGGGTTGATGTCTATATTGTGGTGGGCATGTATGGCATCGGTCTATTATAACATCATGTGTCGGTTATATTGTAATAAATCTCGCAGGGTAATGCCTTGTTTCGGTATTGTCCCGGTTCTGTACTAGACGTTTGACACGAATCACGAGCTGCATCAGATCAGCCCTAATTTCTTGCCAGCCTAGACAAATAATTTGCTAATAAGAATGGCCAACGTACCTTGTCAGGGATGAAACAAACAAGCCAATGATATCCTTGGAATGACCGGACCCTTCGGGACTTGGACTACCCGGGTAAGAACAAATCCAAATAATCGTGGCTCCCGGCACAGAATAATCCCGTTCTGAGAACGACGGCCAAATCAAGACATCCTGACAAAAGAAGAAAAAAGGATATTCATAATCAGAGCGGCGGTTAGTATGGCCAAGTCCGAACGCAATCCACGCGGTGAATGATGTAGAATTGCGAGGCTATCTTCCGACGGTGGTGGCCTTACAATCCATGTATGGCTACCTAAACCCCGCACGGATATAATATATCGGCTATCACTATGCATTTCTGAGAATAGGGGAAACCCCTCTTTTGAGGTTGTAGAGCCCATGCCGCCGTAGTGTACCATGTGGATCATGGGGCGGGCCATTACTGGTGTCCTTGAAGGTGCTCTCGCAGTATTGCCGAAGTGGTGATGCTAAAAATGCAACCGCTCTACATGGGCATTGCCACGAGGGTATTTGTGATTACTGTTTGCTTCGACCTTTTACTTGTGGGACCTTTGGCATAGTGCGCGAGCTAGAGACGGTGCTCTTGGACATACGTGGATTTGGCTTTCCTGAACTTGCCGTCGTAGTCTCTCCTAGCCGTGCCTACGAGCGGTAGCAATTCACCTGCCGGTGCCGTCATCCTGCTCGGACTCACATTGACCATCGAAGGCAAAGGTTGCGAAAATGAGGATAGCGGATTTCTAATCCGCACAAATCTAGCCGGTATGGACCCCACTAGCTGCATCTTCTTGGTCGGAATGTGCTCTCTACTGCTAGCCCTGCGAATGACCTTGTGGTTCGCCAGTTGCGTTTGAACATGCCCCACTACTCCATTCGATACCTATTCCTACTCTCTACTTTGCAGTTGTCCCCGGCATAAGGCTCTTATCTAGCGGGGTCAACTCCATCCCCCCGCTTGCTTCTATAAATAGTCGCGTTGATTATCGACTTGCTAATTGGAAAACGCCTCATTGCGTGAGACTGGGACTTTATATCCCTTTATCCGGACGATAATAAAAGCACTAATAGGCGCCCAGGTACCCTACATACTCACAGACAAGGGGATTAGTGTCGTGGGTACGACTTATCTAACCCAATGTCGCCCGCTCACTCCCACCGTCAAGTGTGCAGCGATAAGGTCATCACAGGCATCGGTCTAGGATCGGCCATGTAGCTTCCCTATAATAGCTATCAAAGTTACCTATCGTACGTATCCCTAGAACCGCAAATTTGTCCCACAGACGCAGATAGAGGGAGGGGAGGGGTGGCTGTGAGTCGACGACTAGAGCATAGCCAGTGGGTGTGGGAGGAGGAGAGGGTGTCGTAGGTATGGCTTTACAGGCCCTTTTCGTGGCGACGTTGGGCGGCATATTGTTTTGCATGGGGCTTACTGTCCTTAGGCATACTTATTGATGTGTTGATATGCTATGTCGTAGATAGAACCTCGTAGACTGGTATCATGTTTGTTCCTCGTGTTATAGTAGAGAAGGATAAACTCATAATTCCCTCTGCATGAGATGGTATTGTTTGCATACATACTTGTACAGGGACGGCTTCATGAGTTGAAGTAGCTCTAGGAGACAACCAAGCCCGTCTTATCTTCAACTAAAATTCATTACGGTGATGACTTTGAGCCTTAGCTGGAAAGCTAACCACATCATAATCGCTCCGAACATGCACCGAATCTAGCGGCAGTATGTTTGTGTTACTCGTCTGAGACTCGCTGTCCCCCGTAGACCGTGAACGTGTCCAGCCGTATGCCTTCTGGGCTCGGTTCAATAACGGACTGTATGGCGTCCTGTAGACGGCCTTGCCATATAGGTGCTGGTTTTGCGAAGTGACGAATAGCTGTCGGAACGAGGCGATACAGGCAATGATAATACCTTTTAGGCAAGGTTAACTAGAGGGATACCAGATTGACAACTACAGCGGGTAACGCACCAGTTCCCATCTCAATGAAGCTCCAGAAATACAACCAAGAGATATCCACGCTACTATTGAGGGAATTATTGATGACAACCCGGATGACAGCAATGACCATGATCAAGATTGTGGCGGAGAAAACGCTGAAGAGAATAAGCTTCTTACGGAGCGAGATCCGGGTGTTCCACAGGATGAGAATGGGAATGGATAGGACTAGAGTCGAGAATTTGGTTAACGCCATGCCCTCTCCAGTCGGACTTGGAAAAACCTACTCATCAGGTCGGTTACAACATCCCCAGCGCAGTTGGCCCAAAATGTGCGGTTCTCGTAATGGACATGGGCGTGAGACGAGCATTGGCCTGGGGCCCCCATTAGTAAACGCTGGCTCGGAGGCACCTGATGCCAGAGACTTACTCAGTATATACTCCAGTTCTCCAACGCTGCATTTGTAGTCGATGTCGGCAACTGATGAGATCCAGACGCCAATAGTGACGAACAAGACAACGAACCACCAAACACGGTGGCTCTTGATTTTAGAACCAAGCCGACGGAAAAACGTCAGGAATGCGAACTTGATACACCAGAGACCGGCGTAAAACAAAATAGTCAGAGGAGCAATAAAACGAATGAAGGTGCCGAATCGCGGTAAGATATCGGGAGTGTATGGCTTCATGCCAGAGCTGACAGCATATAGATCGTAAAGCACCTGCGCTTCAATTTGCCAGATGATCGCGGTTGTCAGCATAATCGCCCATGCGAGCAAAACGAAGAAATCGTCGAGGAAAAGGCGACGGAAGGAGACTAATCGGATGAGGATGCGAAAGACGACGAAGAGACCGGAGGCACCGGTAAAAGCCCATAGCATACCCTATGCGCTTAAAGGTAAGATATACTTGAAAATATTTGCTCGGTGCAGACTATCACTTACCAAAAACACATGCTTGGAGACTTTGGCCGATTCTAATGTTAACCCTATAGTAGACATGATGGGTTGAAGCTCACATAGGAGACGTTATCGAGTCAAAATACATGATCAGAGGACATATCTTCATGCTGATGTCCCCACCCATCATGAATAAAAGCCTCTTGCTCCTCCAGGATGGTATAAATTCCGCCCCCTTTATGGTTGGGGGCCGTTCTGCAGGCTGGGTGCCATCCAGGGCTGGTTTATTATGCACTGCCCCTGTTCATTCATGCTGTCATCATGCACGAAACCCCTCCTTTGATTGCACCTCCTCAACCACGACAGGAAAGGCTGTGTAAGTCTGTTTGAGGTACCCGGTTAAATTCCGTTATCTGATGCACGGGTTCGATGGAGAATGGGCTGCTGTAGTCAGTTTGCTAAATAGTGGTTGGAGTCAACGGCTGCAGCCCATGGTCAGTCACAAATGAAAGATACTTATGTTTTATAACCATGCCTGTCGTCGTTCTTTCCTGGGCCGGAGCGGTAGTGGCTGTGACGGTGCTGATCCTTCGAGTTTGGAGGAACTGGCCGCAAAGGCTCGATAATCCTACGGATGCAGTACAATCATTCCCCTACTCTGTGCCTTTCTTAAAAAGTACCATTCCATTTATGTTCGATGGACCAAGCTTTTTTCATCATGCGTCGTGAGTATGCACCTGCTTTCCAAACAGCCAGTCTGACATTGAACAGCCGCTATTGTAAGGGAAACTGGCCCCTCCGCGTAAATCTTATCAACGATGAGGTCTATCTTGTTCAAGGGGCTAAAAATATCGCATCTATCTTCACAAGTCCTAAGCTCACAGTGACTAGAGCCTATGCTATCGCGTTGAAGTCCTGCTTTGGGATGGAGCAGAAAGCTGTTGATGTTTATCTCACCGATACGTCCGGGTCCTCGTATCGGCCCATTCCCGGAAGCCAAATACCCTTGAACCAACGTGTGTGCTATCGCACGCACGAGAACCTGGTGCAGGGCCTCTTGGGACCTGGGCTTGGCCCGACGACGGAGCGCATAGAAGCAGCACTATTCGCCTCGTTGGACAGGGCTGTACCGAAATCCTCGGAGTGGGTATGTGGGACAGACTTGAGCGAGTTCTTCGAGGATCATCTTGGATCGGCCATCCTGCAATCCCTCTATGGTTCACTTTTGATCTCGAAAAACGCGGACTTCAATCGGAATCTGTGGCGGTATGATAAACAGATCATGACTATGGCCAAGCGCCTGCCGTCCTGGCTTACCCCGGAAGCGTACAGTTTGCGGGATGAACTTCTACTCTCTATTATGAGATGGCACCAAGAAGCCACATTCTTATCAGAAACAATGACAATCTCTGAGCAAGCCAGTGAAGGTGGTGCTGATCCATACTGGGGCTCAGCCATGATGCGTGAAAGGCATAAGATGTTGCTGAGCATCGAAGGGCAAGACCTCAAGTCGGTGGCATCAACGGACCTCGGGCTCATCTGGGCGTAAGTCTTACTATCCATCTCCCTACGGTGCACGTCAATCGAGGTCATGGCTTATCCCCGGTCAGAACCGTCACGAACGTAGTTCCATCCGCTATGACGCTCTGCACCCACATGTATCGTGATCGCTCTCTTGCCCAGGACATCCGCTACACTGTACAGGATTGCATCCGGCCAACAACGACCTTGAGATTCGACATCGAAAAACTTGGACACCAGCCTTTGCTGCTTTCCATGTACGCGGAGGCCTTGCGTTTCGGTGTCCAGATCCACATCCCCCGGTGCTCACCCCATCAACCCCTTTCCATGGGAGGTGCAAGCATCCTGCCCAACAAACTGATTTTAATCAATACGGCGCTTGCACACACCGACGAGTCTGCGTGGAACACGCGAAGTGGGGAGTATCCTCTGGATACATTCTGGGCCCGGCGATTCCTTATCGACCCGACCGATCCGAACACTGGGCCTTTGAAACACCGTTCTGAAGCATTTGATTCAACCAAAACAAATAATACGGAGAAGACCAAAACCTCAAACCCTAGTACATTTTCCCTGAAAGGGCTTGATGGAGTCTGGATACCTTATGGCGGTAAGGACCCTTCTAGATGCGCGGATACGTATCAACCCCTGCCCATTCTTACGGCAAGAGAAGGCAAGCCGGTCTAGGGATTAACAATATGTAGGGGGTCAACATGCATGTCCGGGTCGTCTCTTAGCCAAACGCATTATGTTGGTCGCAAGCGCCATGATGGTCACCATGTTCGATGTCGAATTGCTGGCGCCGGACACGTTGCAGTTTGGATCTCCGCGGTTCGGATTTGGCGTACGCAAGCCCTCGGAACAGGTGCCTTTTCGCATTAGGCGCAGGCATTAGGCACAGATAGGAATTGTGAGCGAAATACTGGGGTTCTTCGCTTTTCTGGTACTTTCGTCTTACGCCCGATCGTTCAACGAGGAAAGGTACATATGTATTAGACGAATCACTACGTACTTAGGTGGCGGCATAGTATAAAGGGCATACGCAGAATATTCTCTCAAAGGTAGCCGCATAGGTCTAAAGAAGAAGGTTCTCATCAATTAGAATCAAGTAATACAGGTAATACATTTCTTCAGTTCCGTTATAAGGGTTCAGGGCAACTTCTATATCAACTGTGACTTGTTGATGTCCTATTAAAGCCATCCCACCGGTCCTTGTAGGGAATAGAAAATACCCAGAACACTGACATGTACTGCTTCAGATCTGGATATGGATATTTAGGTTAGCCAACGCTACCCAGCTTATTTTCCTTTACCTTATCCCGCTCTACCTCACAGAGAAGGAACTATTGGCCCTACGAACCATAAGTCATTGCCCTAGGACCCTAGACATTTCCTGCCATTCAGCGACTAAAAGCTAGCCAGGCAGCAACCCTACCATACTATAAGGATGCCAAGCATCTTTTCCTCATCTAACGTTACTCTGGCGGTAGTAAGTCAAGATCATTTGCATTCGGACTCCAAGTCCCCACAGCGGAATATGGAACAGGCCGATAAGGTCACCATTGACGACCGCAACGAAGGATGGGAGCGTATATATACATACAGGAAGTGGCTACTAGAGAAAATGTTTGATGAGGGGATGTGATTCTTCCTGTTGGTGACAGGGAGCCATGTTACCGCGGCGCAATGGCTCCGTAAGTGAATCAAAAAATTGAATCCGCGACATCATCGACATCACTCTCAGTGTTGCTTTAATACCTATCTCGTCTACCGCTGACTTTTATCCCAAAGTTGACTGCTTGCTGCTGTGTAGTTCCTCTGGCGAGCATTTTTACTAGCTACTTGGTGTGACTTCGGCGTCTTGCTCTGTATAAAATATTCTGGGTATTTTGTTAGCTAGTTTAGGTGATCCTTTAGCACTTATAGTGGCCGATAACACTCGAGTTTCTGCTTCAGGCTGTCTTATCAGCAGTAAGCATAACCAGTTGTCTATTGGTTTAATTTATTTAACGCTATGCGTGTCTTTCTATAGATGCCGAAAACCTCACTAACGATACCAGCAAGTATCTTGATCTGGCCTGTGGGGAATTTTAAGCCGTAAAGAATGCCCTATATCTTAAGGGTCCACTCTAGGGCGATCCTAGCGCCGTCTCTCTCCTTCCGAGAAGTACTCGGCCCTCAGTACTAGCTACGATAATCTCAATAGTCTCGTCTACTCTCTTAAAGATGCTTCCAAGAACGTCAAGGTCGCGATAAATCTTACAAGAAACAGTTGAGCGTTATGCTGGGCTTTCGGGGGAGATAGCCGAGACGGGAACCCCTAGGGCTACTTACCTCCTCGATAAACGGCGGGTAGTTTTCGTCTTATTTCTCAAAATACCGCCCTCCGGGATCTCATTGATTTCTTGTCTTTAGTTAGTTAATAGGAATAATTGTTCTCCCCCTTTCTACTGCCTGTGTAGTAGCTAACAAGTCTCATTGCTGTTTTTAATAATTCCTGATTTGTCCGTATTCTGCTTGCTCCAAACCAAACTAGGACCATAACTACACGATCCCCAACTTGACCATCAGCAGCGTCCTACTAAGGCTAAAAATTATTTCTCAGTTTGCTTGTCGTTCTCACAGATTGTTCATTATCCGAATAGCCGAGTCTCCTTTTATATATGTTGGTTTACAACTCTCCCTGAGCCTTTCTTTTTATAGACCTTCCTTTTCGGCGAAGCGCTTGGGGTCGGGAATTACTCTAATATAGAGTGAATCCGATCTTGCATGTCGCCAGTTTACATTAATTAGATGTCTGGTACACAAACTATCTTTGCTAGGGAAGGTAATATCAGTCAATATCTCCAGTAACTGAACTTTTGCATTAATCACCACAAATTATTGGTTGTGGTGTAGTAATAGTAAGACGCTGTCAAGTCCCCATTTTCGAAGCTGGGACTATTATCTAATATAACTCGCTAGTTATTCACATGTCCCAAGACATCCGAAAGCTTCAGGAATCAAAGAATACAGCCAAGTGAGGTCCACTTTATAATTTTTAGCTAAGGTAGCAGTATTATCTTAAACTGGGCCTTAAGAATATTTTAATAGTATTTTTTAATAACTGTTTTCTAATATTGCCTTCCAGGGTAGTGTTTAACAGAGCTGTGATATCTATATATGTGGCTCCAGATCTACTAGGTCTTGTAGCCTTAGGTGCGGCTCTGCTATATAGTCTGTGTATAGAAGACTCTGCCTGCTAATCTTAAAGATCTTGAGGGCCTTAGGACCCCTGAAATAGTATTATTTAGAATTACGCTGCTGGAAGGGCTGTTAAGGAAGTTACTTGAGCTTGTTAAAGCTGTTGAGCCGTCTTCTCTAGGGCCTTAATTCAGGCCTTATATTATTGTTCCCGGGTGTGTTGCTGATCTGTCTAGGCCTGTATTGACTCTAGCTCTATTTGATATTTAAACTCCTAGGTTCTAACAATCCTACTAGAGCTTGGTATTGCTTTTGTAGGTTTTGTCCAGGATTCAGGTACAGGCCTAGGTATATCTGGTTTCTTTCCTCCCGTTTTCAGATGCTTTGGGCGGTTCGTGTGCTCCGGTTACTTCTGGACTTGTTAGGCCCGCGGGTCGGGCCGGGATTTTGATGTTGTTCAGGGTTTGGGCCGGGTTAGGATAATATACAAACCACCCACGGGTCAATATATATATATATATATATATATACTCTTATGGGTTTCGAGAGTACGTCTGACTCAGCAGCTAGAACCGTGGCGACTACCCTATGGATTCGCCACTGTATTAGAATCTAGAAGCAAGTAGCATGCTCTTGAAAGGAATACATCTAGCTAAATTCTGTCTGTCTCACAAGGCATTCTCTTGTAAAGATACTTGAAAATATAGGAAGTCAGAAAACAAAAATTATTGACATCGATTATTTTCGGAATCCAAAAAAGGAAATCCGACCTGACTGGTGTGCTAAGACAAGTATGTTGGATTTAGTCGCCGAACAAGAATACCTAGCTTCGGGAGGGAGCCATAAGACTTGTTTTCCGTTTATAGCTATCCATTCACTCTGTAGAGATATCTGTAGGTCCATATTAGGCGCACTGGGGGTAGGATTGTCACAGCTGGATTGAATCTTGAAAGATCCTAGGTTAGTGCTAAGATAGGAGCTATCTTGCGAAAATTCGAGCTGCGTGACACAGTGCTCAGTGCTTAGGATTTCCAGAATGCCTGTGGCTGGGTCCCAGAGCCGTACTGTGTTATCACCTGAGCTAGACGCCAGCAGCCGGTTATCGCGTGAGAAGGCCACGGACCGAACTGAGCCTGTATGGCCCTCGAGGGTCTGTAATTCTGCACTCCAGTTCTCATGAACTTGTGGAAACTGGCAGATCCAACTAGGAAGCTCTGACTGGAACTTTTCACGGATTATTGCCCTTCGAGGTGCAAATACCAGCCCTGCACAATAAATCTGAAGTGGTGCTTCGTCTGCTATCTGACGATTTTTCAGAACAAACCGCTTTGCGTCATATAGAAAGTCAGCTAGCGAAAGTGACTTTATCTATCCGTTAGTACTTAATCTTCTGATTTGTATTTAACACTACTAACCTTTCCCAATGATTGCAGAGCTGTGATATCGTGAATTGTTTCCGAAACCCATCCAAAAAGGCACATTACTTCCAACCAATGCAAGAAATGCGACTTCAAAAAGCCTTCTATCAGTGTCCAGTCTATAGTTCACAGTTCACCATTCTCTAGATGGTGTATCCAATATCGACATGCGTATCGAAGCTCAGGCGAAGCATTTCTTTCAAGTATTGCCCTGTCTATTTCATTTCTTTTCACACCTGGGTGTGAAAGACAGCATATATTTCTCTGCAGTTCTCAATCCATGCACCAAAGACAATCTTCGGCAAGCTGTGTGTGGCCTGCCGGTTCATTAATCCAGAACTTATCAGATGATAAACGGTCAACCAGAAACTCGCGAAATGAGAGGTGAAGAAGCTGGATGGGGTATCACTGTCTCTTGGTACTGACACCACAGATTGGAGAGAACTCAGTCGGCGTTGGACTTTAGCCTCATTAGAACAAATGAGCTTAGCCAGGGAGGCAGATGACAGTGGGCTGAAGAGAAGAACAACAGCACCCATAATTCGGCAAAAGTCATCCATCCAGTGCCTTAGCTCTGTCGGTTTTTTCTGCAAAATGATATGCTCTAAAACTGGAAAATAAATAGAAGTCAAATTTGAGTATTCGCTATCAATCTTCTCTATCCCATCTCTCGAGTGTGAGGATAATAAGGCCTGGAGTCGGTCTTCTGGTACTTCTCCATCACAGTTAATGAACCTATATATTGTTGCCGCATAAATAAATAGAGGAACAGCCATATTGAATAATATACCTGCATAGGAGTCGGGCTTGTTTCATAAGATCACTTTATTGATACTATGATCGACATAAAACGCGTCGCTGGCCCATGGCCCGCCGACGAGGACGGAAGCCTCCAATAAAACCAGGCCGAAGGGACAGACACAGCTGGATAAGTGGCTTGTCTCTTGCAATAACCATAACTGTCCAGATGTTGAAGAGCGGCTTGAACTGTTAGTGGAATACGAAATCAGCTGTTACGGATCGTTAGTATACATATGGCGGCTGGGCATGTTTGACCATAGGAGTCAAACAAAGTGGTCTTTTTGGCCCAGTTGGTAAACCGACGCAGCCCAGCGCGCGATCCTAACATAAGCAGGGGGCCGTTGTGCGGGAGAAACAAGGAGCTGAGACAAGCTCTGTCCTCCACGCGCGGAAATTGATCAGTCATGGAATTGACAAGAGCAAGGATGAGCAGAATGAAGCCATCAAATAGGTAATTCGAGAACTGCTTCCCTATAGTCCGCGAGAGGGCCAATTACAAGCTCCGAGACATTTAGTCTACCTCCGAAAGGACCTGTTCCTGATTGCGAAGACGTCATTATGGAAAGAGTATGATACTGCAAACAGTCTCACTTCTGCTTGCGAAATCTATCACTCTTGTAGAGTTCTAGAAACCGGGATCGGAATCCAAGCTTCGTGTCCTCATGACCACTGAAGCCCTTGCACTCGATGTTGATCTCCCAGACATTGAAACAGTTGTGATCTACGGACTCCCTAAGAATCTGCAGCCAGTAACAGTGTGGCAGCGTGGTGGTCGGGCATGTCGTTCTGGGCAAAGGGCCGCATTGTGATTCTGGCAGATATGTGGGTTTTTGGAGGTCGACACCCTCCCAACAGGCGCAAGTATGGCTCAGCAGAAAATAGACAGGAAGAAGAGAGCCATTTAGCAGATTCTGAGGAGGAAATAGAAGAAGCTGACGCAGACAGTCTGAGAAGGGGCAGATGTCTCTCCAGCGAAGACCGACGGTGCAAATTACCAGAGATTTGATACAACCTATTCAACATTATAGTATTTGAGGCTTTGCCCAATATCACTTAGTGGCTTGGCCGGATCACCAACTCTTCTGCCCCTAAAGGCTTTACCTATTAGTAGTTGAGAGAGGAAAAAAAGCGCTCAAGATAGTTGATACAGTTGTCCATAGAATTGAGTATCTATCCGAATGGCATCCGGTCCTCAGTAGGCTACGTACGTGTAGCTGATACAGCATCATCCTGCCCATCTTTCCCCTGAGATCACAACACTTACCAACCCGTTCTCCTGGCTTCAATCCCCTAACGAAATTAGGGGGCCTGGCTGGACTTTGGCGACGTGGATTCGACGTCAAATGTCGCCTCTGCTTCCGGTACTTTGAGGGGACCGCGAACGGCACACGCGTTTTTGAGACCTGTAGCGCGTTTTTTATGTTTTCAGAGGTGACATGATGCAATACTTGGTGACCTAGCCTCCTATACTGAGTCTCATACAACTCATACATAGACAGGTTGAATTGATAGGTGTGGGAAATTTGTTCCAGGAATTGTATATGGAAAGGGGGTCCCCTGCTCAACCACAGGCTGATGAAGCTGCCGATTAGGTCTAGCGAAAAGGCTGGCAGAATTTTGCCTCATCATTGGCCAGTGATCTGAGGCCATTGGGGTAAGGAAGGGGACTTCCATATGCTCCGACAACTCAGTCACCCGCAGCGAGCCTAGCTACTCTACCCTCAGTCGCCTACTATTCTCGCATTTTGCCCAGTGCGCTGCGGTTTCATAAGGGCGCCTAAAATGGCTCCCACTCGAGGTTCCCAGCATAAGTGCCAAAGCTAATCGCTGATCCCCGCAGCAATTCTACCCTTGGACCTTGGCCATCAGGGCAAGTATGAAGAGGCTGAATTCATATACCGACGAGCCTTGAAAGGATTAGCGAAGGTGCTTGGGCCCGAGCATCTGCGCACACTCACCAGTGCTAACTAGGTAGCAAGCAGGAGATGTCTTCCTTTCTTAAATCCAAGGAAAGTGCAATTAAGCACAGCTAATTCTCCGTCATCTACTCATCGTTGTTGTCATCCATCACGCCCTGTTGACATCACCTAGGAACCCGCGCCGCTGCTGCCTGACATGACTTAGTTCCTGCTTCCCCGTCCCTACTTCATCACTCTCCTCTATTTTATATCTTCAAATCTGAATGATCCGAGAGTGGAGCCCTAAGCATAGCTTTTCGCGCCTCTCATCTCCCATTTGTTATCGTTACAAAGAATCTCAGAAGCCACCATGAGTACCACCGAGGTCCCTTTGAACATGGCTTTGCGTGAAGCCAAACAGCGCGTGGACACCGCCATGATGAACAAGCTTCTCATTGAGGAGCTCGAAGATGCCTCCAAAGTAGGTTTGATCAAGGAGCTGAGCAGAACTCTGAACATGGATCTTGACTCCGGCGTCCGGGCTTGTCTGTGGTTCGCGGATGTTGAACGACTTAAAGCGCTCGTGCAAAAAGCCCGAGAAGATGAAGACAGTGAGGCACTAATCCTCCTGAGAGGTGACCTTGTTACTGCCATGCTCCAAACGTGTAAGCTTCTACCGAGATACCCGACGCCTACTCCAGATGTAGTTGCATTGACTAACCCATCTGTGATCGAAGGGGTTCCCCGAAAGCCGCAACGAAAGAGGAAACGACAAGAAAGCGTATCCGAGCCATCAGAGGCTAGCACAAGCGATGGCCAGAACCAGACCTTGCTTCAAACTGCAGCAGCCAGTGGCCCTGACACGTTACTTGGGCCGCCCCGTCTAGGAAAAGCGAAAAAGCTTGTAAGTGTCCAAACCCCACTCAAGGAGCTCGACCCTCTAACACAAAACATCGCAGTGTCGTGAGAGGGATCAGAACACCTGCGTGGTCACTGCTAATGGCATTACTGCTGAAGTGGCTCACATCTACACTCACTGTCTCAACCCGCTGGATAGTCAGAATCAAGACAGGAATCGGATTTTCTGGTCTGTACTCAAGCTTTTCTGGTCAAAGGCGATGGTGGAGAGCTGGAAGTCAGCTGTTCTGGGTCCCATGGGCACCGAGGCTTGTCAAAACATGTTATGTCTGTCGCCAACTGTACACAGACGTTGGCAAAAGGCCCACTTCGCTTTGAAGCCTGTGGACAAATCGGATAATGGAAAGGAGATGACAGTCCAATTTTTCTATCTTCTGCGTGGAAAGTATGCTCAGCAAACAAAGCTTGAAACTCGACCTGATGAAACATGTCATCTGACACCTGGAATTATGTACAACGAGAAAGCTGGGGCTGCTATCTACTCTGGCCAAAAGCTGGTTATCAAGACAGCTGACCCCCAAAGGCACCCACTTCCATCCTTTGACCTATTACAAATGCAGTGGATCTTGACGAGGATTGTGGCGATGAGTGGTGCTGCCGATGACATCGAGCCCTCTGATAGGTTTTCTGGCGGTAATATGGATTGGTTTCTAGGCATGTGCGACGAGGAAAAAGAGGAGGAGGAAGAGGAGGAAGAGGAGGAGAACAGTGAGGATGAAGAGGACGAGGAAAAGATCGAGGAGGAAGTTGAAAAAGGCAAAGAGACGGACGGGGAAAAGCAGGGGGTGAGATCCTCAATTGTCCCAAGGGTTGGAGAGAATCAACCGGTCCACTCAATACCCTAGGCTCCCAGGTCCAAAGGCAAGGAGTGTCAGATCAGCTACCCTTCCCTCCCCTTCATGTCTCTCTTCACAAACATTTGCTAGTATCATGATGCAATTTTTGATTGCACAATTGACTTGCATTATCGCCTATTGCTGCCTGGGGTTTCTCAACAGCGTACCACTTAGGTAGTTTAGTTTACACTGAGGTTACTAGCTTAAAGAATGAATGATTATCCTTTGCTTCATCAGTGCTCGTGACACAAAGTAAATAATAGCTATTATCAATTCTCTTTTCTATCCTTGAGCTCTTATAAGTCACCGCCTCAATATAAAGCTCACCGGCTTGACAAGGTTGAAGTTCGACTCTCCCGCTTCAAGAAGCCACCCACTGAGCCCGGATAAATATTCTGTGTAGATCTTAATCTCGTGCTTGGTATTACGAGTCGATGGATGACTCCCCATGAAATCTTCGACATCAGAATAATAGTACCCGCAGATGTACAGCAAGATAAAGAGAGATTTTGCCAAAAAGATCCGCCTTGTAAAGTACAGAATCAGCACTTATAATACCGCTGGACCCGTTTTATACAGCAGTATGTGTAAATATGTGGCTATTTAGGGAGAGCAAAGGATCAGTGCCGGCATTCAGCAGTAGCTACATCACCTCTATGAACCTGTCAGATAATGCCACCAGGAGCACAGTGCCATATTGATCTCCCACAGCATCAACGTCTGCACCGGCATCTAGCAGCTGCTACACCACCTCTGTGGACCCTTTAAATAAAGCTGCCTGGAGTGCAGTACCATATTGACCTTCTACTATATTGACATCTACACCGGCATCTAGCAACTGCTGCATCACCTCTGTAGACACGCTAAACGAAGCTGCCTGGAGCGCAGTGCTAAAATATCCCCCCACAGCATTAATGTCTGCACCGGCAACTAGTAGCTGTTGCACCATCTCTGTAGACCCTTGAAGTGAAGCTGCCTGGAGTACAGTGCCATAGTCTCCCCCCACCGTATTGACGTCTGCACCGGCATCTGGCAGCTGCTGCACCATCTCTGTAAATCTTGCAAATGAAGCCACCTGGAGTGCAGTTTATAGTCTCCTCCCACAGCATCGACGGCTGCGCCGGCATCAAGTAAGATCCTTACCATCTCTTTTAATCTATATGTACATGCTTGGAGTAATGCATTTCCAGACTGTCCAGCTTGTTCATTAATATCGAAGCCTTCGTTAAGGAAGAATTCCACAACTGCTTTGTGACCACTATCCGCAGCATGTATAAAAGGAGCTATCTGCCTCTTATTCTTCTTTTATATATCGACCCCTTGGTTGACTAGCATTTTAGCAACGTCTGTATTTCCAGATTTTACTGCATAATACAGCACAATGTTGCCGTTACTATCTGTTTGGCAAACTGATACTTCTTGGGACAACAAATGGCATATAATGTCAGTCAACTTGCTCCCAGAAGCTTAATATAACAGCGTGATAGAGAGGTCCCGGCAATAATTGGAGTATTGATGAAAATAATGATAGCATGCAATCCACTTCGATATAACCCGCTGCAGTAGAAGTATTTTGTCTTCAAGGTGTCTAGTGCGATATTCCCCAGCCTTCGTTGCACACAAAAAGATATGAGTCATGGGGTACTCTAGAAGAGGAAAATTGTCTTAAATTCTTTTCTCCATCTTTGATATTTCGGAGATATCCCATTTCTCAGTGATATCCCATTTTTCAGAGTCAAGGTCTTCTGTTAGGATATGATATAAACATGAGTAGTAGATCATGCTCTGACAGTTTTGTATCAGATTTTTTTTCCGACTCGGTTGTGTAGGACCAAGTTTTCTAGGTCAGAGTCAGTCGCTTAAAGACACTCAACTGTGGAATTAACTTCTGTTACCCGGATAAATCAAATTGACTATGGATTTCTCTCTCCTCTAACCGATAAAATCTGTAGAAAGAAAAACCAAACATTTCTTAAAAGTATCTCTTTATCTAGTCAATCCAAGCCAACAAAGCTTTCTGAGAAGACAGACTCTATCGTAAACTTGGCTCTTAAGACTGCTCGCACTATCTACCGACTTAATAACTATAAGGAAGGGGCTCCCACGGCTGTATATATATATATATATTTCAGTCACTCCAGGAAGACCAACGGGGGGGCACTTGCAGCACACGCTACAAACCATTGGCCAGATAGTTCAATGTAGATGCAGGTACTTAAGATGGGAATATCCCAACAAAGTCGAGATACTGTTTTGAGCATGCTTGAGTATATAGAAGCTTGGCAATAGTATAATGGTCAGGTGAAACTTGCCCAGAAAATAATCCGGACAAAGAATAATAAACTTATTAAGTACCAAGAAACAGTAATCCATGTCTTTAATAAGATACAGGACAATATTGCGCAACAAGGAAGATAGATTAATAGAGTCAGTATAGTAATATTATAAGGAGATAAATATAGCTCCCTAGTAAAAAGTGACTCTACTAGCATATTAGCGTGAGAGTAACATTCCTAAAGAAAGTATATTACTATATAGCTTAGTAGAGACCAGAAGCTAAGTACAAAGCTTATAAAAGGTCTTGGACTTGGGATTTTATTTAATCCAAATATCTGGTAAAAGCTAAGAAAACTTTCAAGTCTTCTCCTCTACTAATAAGTGATAGAAAATATATTAAAATAAGTATAAAATAGCTTGATGCTCCAATGAGAGATATTCAGGCCGATACTGAATATATAAAGCTACTTCAAATTCTGAGCTTACAGCTGGAATAACTGGTCAACAATAGAGCACCCAATATTCACTTATTTTTAAGAGCTTGAAAAAGGCGGAGCTGATATCTAATGACAAGCTCTATAAATTGTAAATACCTTTGCCTTGGATAAGATAAGTTACCAGTCTACAAAAGTTAGAATAGAGATTAACATGGCCATGTTATTAAAGGATCCTCTGCCTGACTAATGATGTCAATGAGAAGGTGTTTGATCAGACAATGTTCAGTTGTGACAATATGATTGCTGTCAATAAATGTATAGAGCTACCATGCGATATTTTTAAATAACTTCGCCCGGGTAAATGATTAGATATATGGACTATTGAGGCTCTTATACAGCTCTTAGATAGACCAGAGTTCATTAAACATGGCCTAAGTATCTCATTGGATAAGAGGAGCAGTGCTAATCATTTTGGACCGATCAAATAATCCCTAAGTAGATGGGCTACAAAGATAGCTAATTACTAACAAGAAGCCAAGAAGGCTTTTAGGAAAAAAGTTCTATTAGTTTTTTTCTGTCTAGTTAATTATAAATACAATTATTTTACACTACTTGAGATTAACAAATAAGACCAGGTAATATAACATTATAATTTAATAGCTGACTCCGATACTATCACCAACACGGCCAAGAAGACACAGATATTACAGATAGTTAATAAGTAGTTTAGATATTTAAAATACCCTTATCAGGAATTTGCAAGCCTTCGCCCCCAATATCTCAATCACTGCAGTAATACTGATGAATTAAAGTCTACTCCATAGCAGAAGAATGGCTGGAGTTGCGGAATCAGGATAGTCTGGAATTTCTAACACTTATTAAATAATCTTCTAATTGGAACACGGGATACCTTACTGAACATAGATTGAATAATACTAGAAATAGTATAGGAATTAGTAGCTTATATTGAGAGTGGCACAATGACAAAATATGCTTGTCTAAGATAATCAGATTAAAAGAGGCGGCCAGTGATCTTGAACTATATTAAACAAATCAGAAAAACAGTTAAATAAAAACCAAACTATTATAGAGAATATAATATAGTAAGTTATCCAGATATAAACTATAAGAATAACTAAATAAGTAAATAAGAAGATATCAAACTGTCCGTGTTATTGAAAGCTAGTATACAAAGTGAAGCTATCTGTCAATGAATAGAGTTGCTCACAGACTAGAACTGAAGTATTTGACTTAGCTTTTTAGGCCCCTGCTGGCAAGCATCCTTCCATAATTGCATCCATGCACTAAGAATATGAAAGGAGGGTTACTGCTGGGGCCTTTCGAAGCACAACAGCTTTCTCGGCTGACCCGTAAGGTAGATATCCAGAGGTATCGATACAAATACAAGGAGCGGGGAAGAAAAACCAACAGAAACTGAGAAAATAAGCTGTGTTTATTGGACGCAGAAAGAAGTCAATAATCTAACATGCAGTAGCTTTGCAGAGTAACCGTGGTGGTGGGATCATCAAGCCAATCAGAAGCAGCTTTCTATGCCGTCGAGCTCTCTTGGTCTTGGATACGCAGAGAAGTTGGCACTTTCGCTTTTAGTGCTTATTCTCTCTGGCACTGATACACGGTAAGTTCCCCCAAAAATATTACTGCGTACTAGCCGTCCAGCGGCGAGAGCAAGGGTGACTGTTCATATTTATACCTCCTAGGTTGTCGCCAGGACTGATCAAATTGTGGGTCTTCCATGTACCTAAACTAAATGGTCAAAACACTAATACAAGTAGATAAAGACACAGATTTTCACTGCCTTGGTCTGCTCAGCTTAAGGGCATGCCTTGGGGAAGTGAAGACCCACAATTTGATTGATCTTGCGACAGCCTAGGGGATAGGAAATTATTGACCCCTCCTCAACGGCACCAGAACCCACGGTCGAGCGCGTACTAACCAGGTTCTGGGATTGTGCGGTATTTTATTTGGGAAGATAAGGATTCCTGTTATTATTGTGTCAGCCTATTTGTTCTTCTTCCCAATGGAGAGCAAGCTCGTAGCGCTTACGCCACGTTAAATCATTATTGAGATAACCCTGAGCCCGTAGATAATAGTAGAGCCATGTAGGGGTTCAAAAGTTTTAGTACCCAGTCTTGGCACCCTGTGCATTCACATATATATACTTGAGTGCTATTTATTCCCACATTCTTACCCAAGAAGCATAACCCAATAGCCGGACGGCGCGGGCCGGATCATACTAGTTAGATCTCTTTGGGCCTAGCCGAGAACGAAGTGAGGGTGGCTAGAGGTTCAAATCCTTCCAACCTAATCTCCATGAGTTTGCAGTTGAGTACTTCTATAGTAGACCAAACTACTAGGGACATGGTGGGTACGTATACATTGGAATATAATAATCTGCTGAAGGACTGTCCGTCCTTCGGGGGCTCACGGCATCCAATCCAGATCCCCGCCTACGCGACCCACCTCGGTTGGATCTGGACGTCCCAGGATGAGGCATGAAATGAAACCCCCAAGGCTGAAGCCGTCACTACTTGAGGCCGCTTATCCCACTATGGCAAAGAGTTCGAAGTTAATAAAAGCAGCCACTTCGCATTAGACTCAGCTTTCTCCCCCAGCTAGACAACCTCTCTTTCACACACAAAAACGAGATCCTCGATGTTTGGGACCCTGCGCTACCTGCCCGAGAACAAAACTGGGGAGTTTCTCGAGCGTGAATCAGGGGTGGTGAGAAATGCGCCAACCAACAAACCTCAACACTCTGCCTGTGATAATTGCAGGGTCAAAAAGGTGGGTGATCTCTAATGCTAAAAAAATTGCTTTATTGTTATCACCCCCTAAGTTCCAACCAAGTTAACCGGGGGCCATTCACAAATGGCGCCCAAATAGATCCGCTGCAGTGGCCGAAGAGCGGGATGTTCGCGGTGCAAGACCCTTTTACTCCCCTGCAGCTATACCCACGTCCCCACGCGGAAATGCAAGAGGAAGCCACCGCCCAACTCGCAAAAGAAGGACAGCAGTAACGAGAACGAGAGCTGTCCGGAAGCTAGCGCGGCCCCCGGCCGATCTCCCGCCAGGGAGGCTGCAGCCACAGCTGCAGTGCAGCCCTCCCTATTGACCATGGAACCCATGGAACCACTACTGCATAGACTAGACAAGAATTACATCGGGTTGGACAAGGCAATGCAGCAGGTCGAAGGGAACTCCGACTCAGTGCTGGATCCGGTGTTGAAGGAAATATCGACCTGGTCCAGTTGCCTCGATTGGTCTCCAGGAAGGGAGGGCACCAGCATGCCGGACTCCGACTATCCGATGACAGGGAATCTACACCTCCCCGCCGATCCCTTCTCTGCTGGGTAGGTATATTAAACATCGTACTCTTGTCGGTCCTGAAACCGGGGCTCCCGAAGTATAATTACTGATGGGCGACAGTTACGCTGGGTCGGGAAATACTGTACAGCCACCGCCGCCGCCGCCCACAGCCCTTGGGTTCACGCCACCAGATCTGCTTCCCACTCCACCGTTGACCCATATCATTGCCTCCACCGGGAGTATAAATCGATCAAGTGAGGATACTTCTGAGATTGCTATGGAAGAGAAATCTTCGTGCTCATGCTTGAACTCGGCAGTCATCCTGCTGGACGAATTGGAGACGCCCCACCATGACGGGGCCCCCGGCGAGCAGGGTCTCGACTCTATTCTTTCGATCTACCAGGAGGTGCTCTTTCTGTGCAAGCGCATGATCAACTGCGACACCTGCCGGCGGAAGTCGGAGAATATGATGGTGCTCACCATGGTGCTGGAGCGATTGGCCATTCTGTGCGGGGAGGTGATTGATGCTTTTATCGCTCAGAGGGAAGCCAACGGGCTGGGGGCCCTGCCCGTCCCCGTCGCCATGATGGAGAAGCAGCCGTTGGTTCTAGGCGAGTACGAAATCCAGAGGGGAGACTACGAGGTCATGATGGGGATGCTAGTGACTCGGCGGCTGTCGGAATTGGAAAGCCTGCTAGCCCGCATGAAGATGATCAGCTCCCTCACCCGCCGCGCTCATCAGCAGGCCCGAATGGCGCGCGTGGATCAGCATATTAAGAACTTGTTTCGGAAGCTCGCTTCCGTCTGCCCTCTGGTCAACGAATGGAGGGTCGATCCAAATCGGCTAGTAGTCACGGATGCTGCTCGGAGAAGCATCTAAGTTACGGATTATACGACGTATGGTTTATAAAGGATAGTGAAATAAACGTGCACGTATCAGATAAATATTTCCAAGATCATTAGCTCGTAGCGACCCCCTTTTTCTTTTTCCTTTTTCGTTATTGTTGTTTGCAGTGTCTACTTGAAAGCGTGGAAGCGAGAAAGGGGATATACTCTCGGGGGTTACCTATTTGGGCAAATCCCACGAGACCAGGCAATGTCTGTCAAGCTCGATACGCCAATGAACTTAAGGGTGAGCAGGTATATATCAAGCCGTTGAAGAAGCAATTTCAATGCTGGCTTTTCTCCAGATAACCCTACACAACATGTCGGCGAGCTGGGGTTACGAACCTACCGGCTTGCTGGACATCTTCAAGGTGGTGTTTGTCCTGGTAACTCTTCCCTTATGCCTTTCCATCGTACTGCCTAAAGAATCAAGCGCCCTGCTGATGGCAGGGAACTCCAGACACTGGTCTATGCCATCGCATGAAGTCTGTATAACATTTATTTTCATTCTCTAGCAAGTTTTCCGGGTCCCTTGCTAGCTCGCGCGTCACTGGTAAGTGTCCTCCATGCATTTATGGCCCCATATTCTATTATATACACCGAGGTTCCAACAGGCATGGAGAATCTATCATTCCATGGGTGGTCGTTTTCACCGAGCAAATGACAAGCAACACCGCCGATACGGTATGTAACTGACGGTGGGCCTTATTCACTTTCTTCTTGTCCACATGTTCTAAACTCCTAAGGCCCTATTTTCCGCGTATCCCCGAACGAGCTGTCCTTTGCCAGCGTCGCGTCCTGGAAAGATATCTACGGTCATCGTGCCAGCGGGCAACTTCCCTTGATCAAGAGTCAGTTCTACGAGATTTACGGTGCAGGGTTTGGCTCCTTGTGTATCGGAAGCGAGCGCGACCCAGACAGGCACACACGGATGAAAAAGTCCCTCTCACCGGCCTTTTCTCCCCGTTCTTTGAAAGACCAGGAGGCCATTGTTAGTCAATGCGTCGATCGCTTTGTATCCAGGGTGGGTGAGCCCGAGCCGAATGCTGAAGGGTTGAACATGACCAAGTGGACGAAATGGTGGCATTCGATATCCTCGGAGAACTAAGTAAGCCATATTGCTGTTTCACTGCTCTTCAGAAAGGTTATTCGTGTGGTCTAATTGCCAGTTTTGTTTTCAACAGCTTTTGGCGAATCCTTCCGCTCTATCGAGGATGGTATGGTGTCTGCATTCCGCTCCAGAGCACTCCCCCGCTGTCGTCCTTCTAATGTATCATGTTGGATCTTATAGGAAAACCACACTTCTGGTCATCAATGGTTGAAGATCACTTGTATTTCATTACTGTGGCAGATAACCTCCGTCATTTCCCTGTGGTTACGTTGATAGCCAAGCTGCTCTCCCCGTTTCTGAACGGAATCCGAAGAAAGCACACTGGATACACAAGAGATAAGGTGGCTCGGTGAGTCTTCCTATCCAATGCTAAAATCAGGAGGGTTCTCAATTAACCCCCCTGGATAGTCGCATTGGTTCATCCTTGGCCCGCAAGGACTTCATGGCGAATCTCATTGGGAAGGTAGAGTCCAATGAAATGGATCTGGAAGAGCTCACTGCCCACGCATCTACCCTAGTGTGAGCATATCATATCCCTTTGTCCGTATACCGACCTTGCTAATTCCTGGAAATAGAATCGCCGGTGGAGAGACAGTGGCCACCTTTCTCGCTGCAGCCACATTCTATCTCCTTCGAAACGATGCCGTGTACTAGAAGTTGAAAGCAGAAATCCGCGGGCAGTTCAAGACCTACGCGGAGATTACCTGCGTCACAGCGCAAACCCTGCCCTACCTGCAAGCTGTTATGAAAATTGTCAACAAGTCAATGGATTGGGAGTCGGAGAGTTCTTTACATGTGATGTGGTCGAAGCCTGATCTGAAGGTCCGTTTCCGCCAGGCGAGAGGCCAGTAGCTGAAGGGCCAGGGGTTAGGGCCGAAGGATCTATCATTCGGTAAGACTAGGAGCGTCCCCTTCAGTGTAAGTCAATGCGTGCCCGCCAAAAAAAAAAAAAAAAAAAAAAAAAAAAAAAAAAAAAAAAAAAAAAAAAAAAAAAAAAAAAGGAATACCGCGCTCAAGTCCTTTACCGGGGATAGAAATCATTAGTCAGTATATTCAAGCCAGACAGTCAGATACTGGGCATCTGAAGTTGACTTACATGTGAATTGAAAAATAAAAGTACCAAACTACTCTGGAACGTTGTCGTTCATCAGATTTTCCTTGTATCGAGGGAGTAGTGGCCAAGGCATAACAAGGAGTGGAATGGCTGTGAGGGTGCATGAAAGGATTGGATCCAGCAAGGGTTCTGGAGCCTGTTAATTTAAAAACTAGCCAGAGCCTAAACACACCTATCTAACACAGTTCACATTTATATTCCTACAAAAACTTCAAAGGAATTAGTCTTGAGTAAGGAGTCCGAGCAGCCTTGATCAATGGGCACACCAAGACGCACACAAATGAATAGGAGAGTCATCCCAGCAAAAGAAACAGTGTTGATATAGATTCTGCTGAGCTTTACTGGCTTCTAAGTCTCCCCAAGAACTCCATGGCCAAGTAAGTCAATGGAGAACTGGGGGGTCGTGCAGCAAAGTCTTAAAAGATTCAGATTCAGGATCTTACTCAGAGCCGGGGCTAAACATACTCGGAATTTGAAGGATGGCTTTGCACTGAAGCAGCGTTACTGGTTCATGATAAGGGGGGCTGTATGTCAGCAATTAGATCACTGACTAGCAGTCACTATTTGACGTACTAAACAGGAAAGCTTGAAGTCCTATGATGGTGATTGACTATGAACAGGGACTTTTCTCATGGCGCTGAAAACATTGGGTGTGATATTTACCCAAGTCATCCGATGAGCAATCCTAGGTATTGTCTCGCTAGCTTCCCAATACTGTAGCCAGAAACAATAGCGTCCACGACTACGAGGTATCTAGGTATGTACATTTACTCCTTCCGGAGTACTACTATTGATCGCCGCTTTATTGATATGTTGCGTTTGCTCGATTCCTTGATATCGCCTGCGACCGTCCAATATGGCTTATTAAACTCGCTGACAGCATAATATAAGCGGGGGTCGGCTTGCTTTCAGAGTTGGATACAATGGGGGGAACGGTTGTGGATGCCTACGAGTGTCGCGGGCGGCCGATACGGCAGCCTATCAGAGATACAGTATCTAGCCTACCTACTAGTCCGGTGCTGAATGATGATTAGTATGTTCGGACATAATGCCCTTTCACGTTGACTATCTAGTCAAGTACAGTACTAACTACATAGTACAGAAGCCTGGTGGGGGACAACCCCCACGGTCAGCCATATCGGGTAATGCCCGCAATCGTCGCAATGGGGACTAACCACGGTTGGCATGTCGACGTTGTCAGTCAAGGAGAAATAATATCCGCAAACAAGATGAGACAAATCGAATGATATTTTATGTCTGATGACAGGCTGGCTGTGTTTGTAGAGCATGAGATCTCAATCACCGTCTGTTGCACCAGGCACACAGGCTGAAGACATACACAAACACACAAATGACTTCTCTCGATCTTTCTGTACATGATATCCCTCGACTGAAGGGGAAGACTGCTATCATCACTGAAGGGGGTCAAAATTGTTGACGGGACCGGAGTTGGTCGTGGACTCTCTCACCGGAACCTGTCGGGCTGACCGTATTAGGAAAGTTCCGAATTCGCCTGGCATCTATGAGAATAAAAGAGGCCATTGTTGGTTCTGAGGGTGCATGAAACAAGAAATTCAACTTCTCAAATTCAGATTAACATCATGCCGTCCGCTATTGACACCGATGCTATTTCGGCTCAGCTGTTGCTGAGTGGGCTGAATAAAAGCTATTCAGGCTCGGCCAGGAAGCCTTTGATTCATCCCCGTGCCGATGAGACCTGCCGAGAAAATGATGACTATTTTCTGCAACACTGGCCCTTTCCTTCAGAGAAGAGTCGAGAGACCTTTGTCAAGGCTGGCTTCGGCCGAGTCACTTGCCTCTACTTCCCGCTGGCGCGCGATGACCGTATTATCTTTGCGTGTAAGCTGTTAACGATCCTGTTTCTCATTGATGGTATGTAGAATGCGCGCTACCTTGTCTGCTGAGACTGTGCTAAAGCTGTGGGTCAGATATACTGGAAGATATGTCCTTGGCGGACGGAGAGGCGTACAATACCCATCTGATGCCCCTCATGTGTGGTGACGTGCTACCAAACCGTAAGGCTTTTTTTTGTGGTTTTGTTTAAGTACGGCAAAACCGAGACTTATTGCGATGTGAGAGGGGCAGGCGACATCCCCGTCGAGTTTCTCATGTACAACCTTTGGGAGGAGATGCGTGCTGCGAGCCCGATCCTAGCGGATGGTATCCTCGAGCCCACCTTCACCTTCATGCGCGCGCAGACAGACAAGACCCGTCTCTCGATCAAGGAACTAGGTCACTACCTCGTCTATCGGGGGCGGGATGTAGGGAAGGCGTGAGTCAAGGTCCATCCAGCGTGGGAGTGTTTACTAACTCCGGAGCGTCGATCGTCAGTCTCCTGTCGGCGCTCATGCGATTCACCATGGACCTCGAGCTGACACCCGAGGGAGCAAGCGGCGATGGTGCCACTTGAGCGTAACTGTTCGAAGCAGATCTCGGTGGTGAATGATATCTAGAGCTGGGAGAAAGAAGTGCGCGCGTCGCAGTTGGGTCACAAAGAAGGATCTGCTCTTTGCTCGGGTGTCAAGGTGCTGGCTGAAGCAACTAATCTAGACATCGCCGCGACGAAGCGGCTACTCCAAGCCATGGTTGAAGAGTGGAATCAGGTTCACGATCGGCTCACAGCGGAACAACTCGCGGCTGGATGTCGTCCAGCCGTCAAGCTCTACATGAAGGGGCTAGAATATCAGATGAGCGGCAATGAGCTGTGGAGTCGGACGACCCTGCGCTATGTTGGCCGAGAGGCAGCCGCTAGCTCGTAGTCCAGTAGGGGCTCTTTTATTGTTGGGATACAGCATTGTTTCGAAAGCAGAGGTTGCTCAAGGCCGAGGCTCACCATTTGTTTTCGTATTGGACTATTGGTGACTCCTGGAAAAGACCACCGGGCCACGGGCCACGGGCCACGTGAATGCCAGCCCAACATCGGAAATAGGCCTCTATGCTCTAGCACCATTTGCAATACCTTTGAATGATTTCCATATTTCGATATTATAATCCTGTGGTACTTGATGTGAACTAATCCTGATGGCTCATTGTAGTAGGTGTAGTATTCGGTAGACTGTATGAGCCTCTTAGGTTCTTGGCCCAGCAGGACTGGTTACCTGGGTTAACTAGGTAATACGTACCTACTGGAGGCTTCCTCATGAGTATCAGCTGTGCTGGATTGTAGGTTGTTGCTTGTGCGAACAGGGAGCCCCATTGTACTTGGCAGCAAAGCAGCGTGAGGGGCCAGCGACTAGCTACTGTGCTAGTTAGCTACCTTTCCTAGTCGACTCCGGAACTTTCCCTTCCTAGCAATTGGGGAGGAGGGGAAAGGCAGGCAAAATAAAAAGAGGAAAACCCGAAAGTCCTAATCTTTTCTTTCTCCACTCCCTTCTCCCATCTCCTTCTCCTTGCTGTATCTTTGATTACCTCTTTCTCCCCTTCTTCACATCGGTGATTTTGAGAACAATGCCCCGTTGCGCTCTCATCACCGGCTGCAGTGCCGGCGGTATCGGCTCGGCACTGGTGGAGGAACTCCACGCCCAAGGGCTGAGAGTCTATGCGACTGCCCGCTCCCCAGCCAAGATGAACCATCTTGCTAAACTTCCCAATGTTACTCTCGTTACCCTCGACGTTGTCGACCCGGCTAGCATTGCCGCTGCCGTCAATACCGTTCGACGGGATTTGTCTTCGCATGGTGAGTCCCTCGACATCCTCATCAATAACGCCGGCCAATCCCTTGTCTATCCCGCGCTGGACACCACGACCGACGAGGCCAAGCGACTTTTTGATGTCAATTTCTGGGGTGTCGTTGCTGTCACCCAGGCATTCATGCCGTTGTTGCAGACTGCCAAGAATGGCAGTACCCTCGTGAACGTCTGCTCTATCTCGGGCTTCTTGTACGCCCCCTGGATGAGTAAGGTCTCTCTACCTAGGCCGGCACGATAAAAAAAGAAAAAGAGAAAAAAAAAAATTAAAAAGGAATTACCCGCTGATACGTTTGCACCAGGTGTCTACAACGCCTCAAAGGCCGCTCTGATGTCTTGGAGCGAGACTCTCCGGCTGGAAGTACAGCCCTTTAATATCCGGGTTATCTCCCTAGTCACTGGCTCAGTCGCCACAAATGTCATGGCGCATTCAAACCTGACCCTGCCTGAAAACTCACTTTACCAAAAGGCGCTCCCGGAGATTCAAACACGCGGGGTCGGGAACGATGTCTCATATAAGAGCGCGCCGGCAGACTTTGCAAGCGAGGTTGTCAAGGATATTTTAGGCGGAGCCTCAGGACCTGTGTGGCGTGGAGCTATGGCTTCCATGGTGAAGTTCATGTCCAAGTACATGCCAACAGGTATTTTAGTGAGTGCCACAGTGTTCTTCCATTTTTCATTCCTCTTCGACATGAATCGATTATTGATATGTATCCCGTAGGACCGAGCAATGAAGGGGGGAACCGGGCTGGACAAGCTGCCTTGAAAGGATTTTGCATTGACGGGGTGTACCATAGAAAAATGACTAGGTCTGTTCTTGATATATGATCAGTTTTATCTCTCATTCGTGCTTATCCTACCTAGATAATTGACTGTTGGCCTGAGAGGTCATAATTCCCACTAGAAGTCTTACAGCCCATTAGATATCCACTACCCCATGTGCTTTATATTGTAACTTAGGTCTTCACAAAACAGAGGGGCTCCAGTCTAATAATCCTAGCTCCACTTAGAAAGACTCTTTTAACAGCATCAGGTCTAACACACCAATAGACATCATCAACGCACGTTCTGGGGGCCTTCTGAGGCTCGGACCTATGACCAGCTTCATTGTCCTCCCACGTAGCACAAGACTGTCTGTCCAACCTTACACCTTCACACGCAGTTGACCCGTGGAAGTACCTATGTCATGAGCTTGGGCTTAACCCACAAGGGATGCATGGCCACATCCCTGTGCCATTCTAGCTCATCGTCCACCAACTTCAGATCATACCGGTAAAAAAGCTTTGCCAAGGTCAACCGCAGTTCCAACCAGGCCAACCTGTCCAGTCATTGTCAGTCATGCCCCACTGACCTCCATGAAAGGACTTGCGGGAGAAGGAGAGCTCACCCTCGCCCCAGGCATGAGCGTGAACCCATTGAGAAAGGTTGACTGGCCTCCAGTTGGTCCTCCGCATTCAATCTTAGCCCATACAACGTATTTGGCTGCTGTCATGCAGCTCGCGTCGCAATTTCCGAGGCCCTGCAGGCTCTGGAAAAGCAAAGGGGCATTTCTGCTTTCTTTGGTGCACACTCCAGCTCTTGGAGGGTAAGCAAGGCTAGCATCTAGCAGGAACAAAGAAACAAAAGGGCGCAGTGCCAGAAACAAAGCAAATGGAACCCCCCCCTTCTTCATTTTCCATCCCCCCTCTGTCAGTCCTGCCTCCCACATTATCATCAGGCGCGACAGCAATGGCATCTGCTCCCCGTCTTCGAGGTTCGTCCCCGCAGCCGCCAATGGCGAGCCAAGAGCGGAGAAATGATTCCCTCAGGCCACGGTTTCTGAGAAGTCCATCCAAGGCCGGCAAGGCACACAAAGTTCTTCTCTCGTTTGGCGAGCTGCCGGAATGGCATCAAGATAATGAGTACATTCTTCATGGCTATCGCCCGATCTCAGGCTCGGCTCAAATATCATTCCGCAGTTGGACATACATTCACAATGAGTCGGTAAACATATACTCTCACCTAATACCAGCAGTCGCCTTTCTGCTCGGCGAGTGGTATATTCAAGAGTATCTTACAAGTAGATACTCCAGCATCACTGGCGCTGATTTCTTCATTTTCACCTTCTTCCTCTTGACTACCGTTGCCTGCCTGGGGCTGTCAACGACATACCACACCTTGATGAACCATTCCCACGAAGTTGAACAATTATGGCTGCGACTTGACCTGATAGGTATAGTAGTGTTGACATTAGGCGACTTTGTATCTGGAATATACATGGTCTTCTGGTGTGAACCGTTGCAACGCAAGATCTACTGGTCTATGGTGAGTCTAGTTCTCTATACCCATTTTGGTTTTTTTTTTTTTTTTTTTCTTATCTCATATCCAACACTTAATTTGATTGGCAGATTGGAATCCTCGGATTGCTTACCATCTTCATAGTGGTAAATCCCAAATTCCAGGGCCAAACGTTTCGCGTTTTCCGGGCACTTACGTTCGTGGCGACTGGCTTGTCTGGCTTTGCACCATTGATACATGGAGTCAGGATGTTTGGCGTCTCGCAAATGATGAAACAATCTGGGATGCCCTATTATCTGATCGAAGGAGGCTTTCTTCTAATTGGGGCTTTGGTTTATGCAGTAAGCCTCCAGATTTCGCACATGATGGGAATTGATTCTAACTTCTATGGTTCTACAGACTAAGTTTCCCGAGAGTCGATATCCAGGTAAATTCGACATATACGGCTCCTCCCATCAACTTTTTCACATCATGGTGGTCTTCGCTGCTGTGACCCAATTGATTGGGATATTGAATGCCTTCGACTATAATCACGTCAATCGAACATGCTTGTGAAGCTCTCTATGTCATGCATCAAAAGACTATTGTTACTAGTTTACAGCACACCGCAGGCTATGGTGCTTTCGGTTGTTGAGCGTCCTCTGGGAGCCACTACATGGGGCATAATTCATTTTCGGCCATTGCGTCCACGACTACGTCGTGGATCCTTGAAGCAGACGCTAACATTGGAGCTAGAGGCTAGAATCGGAGCTGAAGGGTAGAATTGATTAAAATTGAAGGGTAATTAACGTATTTCCCGTACGAGCCGATCACCTGTGGACGCTTAAATGGGGATGGTTAAGTAATGTGAGGGTTCATCCCCCAACTTCAACTTATTTTTCTGTGGGGACGCCTGATCATACCCATTGGATTTGCCATCAACCCCCAAACACGAGGACTCTTTTCGAGACCACCATCATCAAGCAAGCCTGTTCCCTATAAAGCCTTTCCCCTATATATACCTCGCCTGTCGGCTCTACTGGTATTATCTACATAAATAAATGGTCATCGTAGGTCCTAACAATGAGGGCACTTTAGGTTTTCTCATCCACGAAGATTCTTGACTAAACGAGGTAGAATTACCTAATGAAGCGGGGGGATCTGCCTGCGAACCAGATATGCCCGCTGGGAGGCAGTGAAGTCCACTAGATAGGAGGCCTGGGGAGTGTGAAGAAGAAGAAGTAGAAGCCTGATTCATGGAAGTAGCGGTTTGCGGGTTATACACAGAACGGGTCTTCATTCTACGTCATTTCATATATCGCCAATTTATCTCTCAGCGTAATGTTGCAGTCCCCTGGACTCGAGTTGGAGTGTCTTCCCATCCTGCTTATGTTGTTGTGAACGCTTTCCTCGTTTTCTACACGAATACCTCGTTAGAAAATATATCGGCGTGCTGGGGATCTTTCACTGATCAATATGAGTTTTCCGCTAGCAGCGATCCATTTAAACTATGCCGCCGATCTTCTGTGTATCTCCCTGTTGGATTATCGCAAAATACATCGAGCTTCAGATTGGGTGACAACGGCACTGGTACTCCTCCATATAGCCACCTCTGGATTCGACCCCACAAAATCAGCTAATGGATCTGACAGCCAGAGTTTCTTCACCATCATGGCACGTTGTATGATTCCCCAATACGCACTATTTGGTATTCTGACGAGACTGGCAACCAGCTGGGTCCCTGGGAGTGCTGACTTTAATCTCAATTCCATTTATCCGACAGTTTTCATGAGACATTTTTGCGCCTACACCAAAGTCTTACTGTCTTCAGCGTATACGGAATTTGGCGACATGTTCCGAAGGCTGAATTGCTTCCATCGCTATATCTCATTATCGTTATAGGCGTACTTGCAACCACTTCGGCTCTATCCTTTGGCGTATTATATATCTAAACGGAATATTATCCGGAAATTGATGCTCCCGAGCGGTTCTATCGACTAGTAATTGTGGGTCTAATATTAAAAATGAGGGAAGCAATATGGTCCCGTTCATGGTTCGTCTGCTGCTCCCACGGCCGATCAAGATGAGTGCTGGGCAGTATATCAACCTGTGGCTTCCGACGGTCAGTTTTTGGACTTGGATACAATCCCACCCTTTTATGGTCATATCTTGGTCACAAGGAAAGCAGTCGACATTGGAGCTTTTGATTCAACCGCAAAAAGGTCTAACCTCTACAATTGGTCGCCAACTGCAAATAATTGGCGGGCTTGGGTACTCCTCTATGGCTCTGTATACTGGGCCTCATGGTCTGAGCGAGAGGAGCAAGCGGTCGGTCGAGTGCATAGAATTGGTCAAGAAAAGCACGGTCGTGTCTACCGGCTTCTAGTAGCAGACACGATAGAGATTCGCATTCTCGAACTCCAGGAGAAAAAGCGAAAGCTGATAAGAGGTTTCTCGAATGGAGGCGTCATACTGGGCACCGACAACCTGGAGACGAGGGATATTGCCTATATTTTCGTAAGTCAACTTGCAAGGGGGGAAAAGATCCTCTACTGATTTTCGTTCCGTCATTCCAGGGCCTGGAGGGGCAGGCCCATGCCTGAGATGAGCGCCCATATAGTTGTTAAGCCCGGGAGTAGTAGGTGCTGGTTTTCAATCGCAGTTAAGATTATCACAGAAGTAAAGTCCTTATTGAAAGCGCATATGGATGGCCACCTGTCCCTTACAAGTGCCTCTACTTCCTGAACCAAATCTCCCATCTGTGTAACCAAGCATTTCAATTCACACAGTATCCCTTTAATTCTCTCAGCGCCTGAAACAATGACTATACATGTAGACGAACTTATTTAGTCCCACCAGCCGACATAAGCGGCGTACGATGTACGTGGGTTCACTAGTTCGTTTCTTGATCGTAGAACGTGGTTATGCACATTTGAGTGGCCCTGTCACCTCAGATCTACCACGCAAGGACCTCCACCTTAGAAGTTCTCTCGCCAACGCGGAGAACAAGAATACGCAGACATTGAACATAAGATTCTCTGCTGCCAACTTCTTGCTCTTCACCTTAGAGTGTAAAATTACCCGTCACGGAACGTGTGATCTCGGACTAGAGGAGGCCTCGTCAAAAGAGACACAATGACTATATTCCGTCTTAAACTCGCCAGTCATGATTCAAAGCCCCACGGCATAGTACCGCTTCGTTGCGGATTCTAACGGGGCAATTTATTTCACTACAAACTCAAAAGAACCACACGGTGGCTGAGAAAGTATTAGCCTTAATTTATGCAGTGTGTTTACTGCGCGACACTAAGCTATCAAGACCGGAAGTGATCTCTCAAACCCAGATGCTTGGCGTTCTCCCAACTGTGGGTCTGCATTAACCGCGCTGACTAGCTGAAACAAGTAATTGTTACGAAACTTACGAGGTCCGTAACACTTACACGACAACTAACACAACTATATATTTGACCTCTTTGGGCTGTCTTCGCTATGGTCTCACAGGCTCTCCTATTCAGTTACTGGACTCTCTATACTTACTAACATTTTATGCCATGTCCCAACCTATCATCTTATCTACTACTCTGCTATTCGTAGCAACCTTTACGTATGTGTGCCAAAAGATCCACTTTCGTCGCCGTCAATATTCCGATCTGCCGCAGCTAAAGCGATCAGCGGTCTTGGGACATTTGGGAGCACTAAATCAATTTATCACTAGTGGTGAACCCCAGAGACACATTGGTACTCGCATACAGTTCCCCACCCCGCCACGCATGATTTTTTTTTTTTTTTTTTTTTTTAGCGACAGGACACTGACTCATGAGGTAGATATTGTGTTCTCAGCGATCTATGAGCACTTGGGCAAACCTCCATTGTTCCTTCTAGATCTCTGGCCATTGGGACGGCCCATGTGTGTGGTCTGTAGCCATGAAGTCGCAGAGCAAATCTCAAGGCAGTCCAGAACGTTTCCTTATAGTGTCCCGAAATCGCCCACGACGAAGGCATTTGTTGACTTGATCGGGCCAAAATCAATCATTACTGCTGAGGTATGGCGTTCTGTGCAATACCCTATGTGGCGTCTCAGGTAGTAATCCGTAACCCAACAGGGGCATGAGTGGCGAGACCTGCGTGC
Source organism: Aspergillus alliaceus (assembly GCF_009176365.1). Classification (NCBI taxonomy): domain Eukaryota; kingdom Fungi; phylum Ascomycota; class Eurotiomycetes; order Eurotiales; family Aspergillaceae; genus Aspergillus; species Aspergillus alliaceus. The sequence continues at coordinate 257,213 of NW_022474736.1, forward strand.
GAGACTTAATCCCGGCTTCTCAACGGGGAATCTAATGGCGTTGCTCCCATGTATGGTGGAAAAGACGTTACTCTTCGTTGATATACTCGACCAATACGGTGCATCGGGCGAGCATTTCATGCTGAATGAGCTGTGTACCAACTTGACCTTTGACATCATCGGTGAGACATGTACCTGGTTTGCGCGTGAGAAAGATATCTAAACTCGCCGCGTTTCTTGTTAACAGGTGCGGTGACTATGGGGGTCAACTTATGTGCCCAACTCGGAGAGGATCGCCAAAGTGAAATAGTCAAAATTTTCAAAGAACTCGGCTCTACATATAACAGTCACAGGGGCATCTGGGCCGCGCCGCTAGTTAGGCTACGCCGACGAAAGCTGGCCCGCAAATTGAATGTCCTTCTTCGAGGTTTTATTTCTGAGACATTTGAAGAGGCGAAAAGAACCTCTCAGACCAATGCGACGGCACGTCTGGGGTCGTTCAGCATTCTGACACTGATCCTGCAAGATGCAAATGAACTGACACCAGCTATTATGGATCGGACCTGTGACCAACTCAAATCTTTCCTTTTCGCGGGCCATGATACGACCAGTATTCTGCTACAGTGGGCCTTATATGAACTCAGCCGAACTCCCAGGGCATTGAATGCGGTCCGGCGTGAGCTCGATTATATTTTTGGACCAGATACCTCCCCCAGATCTGTGGGCAATATCCTGCTGTCGGAGGATGGTAAAGCCCTGCTTTCTAAAATGCGGTACACCTCCGCTGTCATTAAAGAAACACTCCGCCTCTACCCCCCGTCTGGGAGCGCGCGATACGCTGAACGAGGACCGGGGCTCACATTGAGGCTGCCGAATGGGAGAGTTTGCTGCGTGGACGGATTGGTCCTATATAATTGTGCGACAATCATTCAACGAGATGAGACCGTGTACGGCGAGTCCAAGGACGAGTTTGCACCAGAGCGCTGGTTGCAAGATGATGAATTGAATATGCACTTGAGTCAAAACGAATATCATGATCGTTACCACGAGGCAAGATTTGTTGGACCACCAAGCGCCTGGCGCCCTTTTGAACGAGGTCCACGCAATTGCATTGGGCAAGAATTGGCCATGATAGAGGCTCGTCTGATCCTGGCGTCAGTGGTCAGGCGGTATGACTTTGCCAAAGTGGGACTCGGGGAGATCGCCATGGATGAAAATGGGCAGCCAACTCTTAATTCTCATGGCCAGTATGAGACCAAATCCAAGCTCTACAATGTAATTATATCACTTCCTGTACCTCGACCTGCATTCGCATTTTGTTGGCTGACTTCTTCCGTGAAAGACATTACAGGTAACAGCAAAACCCATCGATGGGATGAAAATGAAAGCGAGGCTAAGCGCAAGAGCGTCTGAGGAATATAGATAAACTGACAGTTTCGACCCCTTCAGTTGTGGGCGAACTTATAACATTGTGATTCTGATGCAAGAAAACATTCTATCAAATGTCGCCCGTGTACCCGATCTGTAACAAAGCCCATGACAGCGAATACCTGAGGTCTGCGTCTAAGGTCTGGTAGATGGCCACAATCACTTTGTATCCCCAAGAAGACATCCACCAATGATTGCGTAAGTCGTGCAATAGGACACAGAAGTGAGCGAGAATGATGAGAGCAAAAGCATCCCTCTTTTGGACTAGCTCAAAGAACCGATCAGGAACGTGGAAGACCCACATAAAGACCCCTGATAGTCGATGATTTCCGGGATCGCCTAATTGCCCAAAAGGGTCTACTAGACGATCGATTGATTCTTGGTACATCTGGAATTCATGACTGGGATTCCTGTCGTAAGCCCTAGAATTTAGGTCACTCAGACAGGCAATGGCAGTAAGAGGAGAGCCAGACAACTCAGAGACGGAGTCATCTATGTGCACGAGCGGGCCCAGAACCCCACTCTTGACAGTCTCATAGATACCCACCGAGAAATTCATCATCTTTTTGACGAATACGCAAACCTGGTGCAATTCATATATAGCGTCCAAGTCGGAATCTCCAACCACCAATAAGGGGGCAGCGAACGAGAAGAGGATCAAGATGAGTGATAGAGAAAATGCTGCGTTACAATCCGAACGCGTCAAGTCCTCCAGGGTTGGAGCGAAGAGCTGTAATGATTGGCTGTGATAATTCAACGCACTCTGCAGCAGATCTTCACGATCTGTAGGATTTGCTGCGGAGAGGCTAAGGTGAAGAGAGGAGAGTGCAAATATCCCACGCAGTAGGCATGGCTGCGTTAAGGATAGGTTGGGAATCACAACTTGCCAAATCCACTCCACATCCGTGCTCCGAGATACCGATTGATACACTGCAGTCGTCCAATGTATGAGCAACCTGCAATGTTGGGTATTCACCTCCTGTGCTTGATGTTCTCGCTGCAGATTCTGAGCTCGGGGTTGATCCAGGGCAGTGTTGTCAAGTCGTCTGTGTTCTGGAATAGATGCCTCGCCACGGCTTCCTCGGATGTCGACCCTCCATTGCCAGGGGCCAGACGAAGCGTAATCACAGGTACTCCGTTGGCGCTCACAATTTTTGCACTTCGGTCGATGCTCATCGCACTGAGTTCGAGTAGCGTTCTGTGTTAAAACTCGAACACTCACGTAGTGAGGAATGGCCACAGCCTACTGTACCTTGACACTCCGGCGTTTACATTGTTGACACCCATGATGGGACCTAGACTGACAATGTCGTCTAGGCATTAGTAGAAGTGAAGTAGTTCGCTCTATGGCGAAAATTAATGGTCTGACCTCAACTTGTTTCTTGAGAACCCGTGGGAGGTCCCGATAAATAGGAGTTTTAAGTGCCGTTCAGGCGGTGGGGCATTAATTGATTAGATAACCATACCGTCCATACCTTGGCCAGCAGAAAGACGCTTTTACATATGAGCGGTTAGCAGAGAGGAAGGAGGAAAAAGAAGACAGCTCTCCAGCACTAATTATTTGTCCCATGACTATGTAGCTTGCGACGAAGATCTACGACCTATCAATTGTTCCCAATGATTCCAGGCAAATATGGTCTGAAGAAACGTAAATAGTTACAAAGCAGCAGGATATGAATGAGGGGCAAGTACTGAACAAATAAAGCTGTATGCGAGTGGCTTCTATTGCATATTACGCCATGCTAAATTAGTCGCCTCTTAGAGTAACTAAATCTACTGTAGATTTTACAAGATTAGAGCGTAATTGCGTTTCGCGGTAGGCATTTAGCCGGTTGGATCGTGGCCAGGAAGAGCCCCCACAGTAGGTTTGCTTGCCTGCAGATGTATCCACTGTTCCAGCCACCTGCGTATGGCGCATACTATGAGTAGGTAGGGCACACGTAGATTTGCTGCAACCCAATTGTAATTTACAGACATACATCACTGAAGACAAGATCACTGCTCTCAGCTATCTAGGCATTCTTACATTCAGTTTGGTCCCTCTGGGCAGTAAAACTTGAGAAACAATCCAATACTGCAACGTGCACCGGTCTCTGTAATCAAGTGTAACTAACAATGACTGCCGGGTTTGGATAGTATCTGCCATAGGGTCTCAAGGCTGAGAGCTTTTGACGGCGTGTCTAATTTTCCGTTTCCTTTAATCAACCGTAGTTGAAAAATCCACCGTGTCACGAACGATCTCCTCCAATCCCCGTGGCTTAAAACCAAGTCCTTCCTCTGCCTTCGTCGTGTCCACGACCCATCCTTGACCTTCGGTGTCTCCACTGAGCTTCCAGCGTACATCCAGAAATTTCTCCCTAAGTATGGCAACTATGTCGGACCGGCGAGTAACCCCCAGGGAGAACTGATTAAGTATCTCCCAGCTGGTACGCTGAGACTCAATGCTCTAACATGCGCCTCGGCAACATCTTGGATGTGGACAAGTGTCAAAGCACTGGGATCAGCTGGGGCCACTCCAGTCATGATCGCACTAAAATAACATGCCGCTGCTGCCACCTACTTCAGCTGTAGAGGACTGAAGGATATTTGGTCCGCCATACTACAGATGGATGGATAGTTACCATATCAAAGGACGGGATGATGATGTATTTCAAGTGATCCGCCCGGCGTTGCTAGCGTCCATTCCTCGCCAGGAACCGCCGAGCTATAAAGTGTCTGCATGCGAGCAGCCCTTGTCTAGCCACGGGCCACGCACAGCCACCGTTCAGCTGGCGTCGCGGGAAGAAGCAACGTCAAACGCACCATCCACTCATCATCAGCCTTGATGATCGGGCAGAGCGCAAGATTTATTCGCAGGCTCACAGCCTCTTTCTTAGGCTGTCCAGGAGCACCGACCAGCTTGTCTGCCCCACCCTCATGCAGCTGTACATGCCGCGCCGTGTCTACATCGATGGCAACAAGGATGGTCAGCGCCTGTACTGGCATGATCCCAGACCCGTGTTGCCGTTGCTCGAAAGCACGAAAGAACAGGAGACCAGAGACATGCGCAATAACGACTACCGTCAGCAAGAACTCCGGCAAATCGACATCCTCGCCGAGCTGTACGGTCGAGAAACGTGCCGCCAACATCTAGAGTTGGTTCAATGAGGTTGGCCTTTGTTGATATGGTTCTGAGTGTCTCTCAGCCTAAGGGTCTGGGAAGGGGGATACTTGACTATGGTCTTGACCTGCCCATTCCTTCCTTGACACGACTTTTCTGGACTTGACGAAACAAAAGCGCCGCTGAACATACCTTCAACAGGGCCTGAGCGCGAGTATCATGAAGTAAAGTAGCTGTTCAGTCTAAGCTCTTGTCCTCTGGGAGCGTATTCGGGGAGACGGAAAGTACTATAACCCGTTCTTGATTACCAACAGCGCATTCAGATGTGCCTGTTGTGATTCAGAAGAAGATTAATTGTTGCATTTTCTCATCATAAACTTGAGGGTTTATATACAACATGATCATCAGATTGGTTTCCAATCAATCTATTTCCATACGGAATTTATTCCGTAGATGAAGCTCTATAGTTTACTTGATCGAGCCTTGGTTCACAACACCTATAGATCCGGCGCTTTCTATAGTTGGGCCGCGCGTATGATTTCCCCCCACCTCCAACGTGTTCTAATTGTCATGTTCGAGGACATACTAGAGTTAGATGTCCTAATCCACTTAGTAATTAGTTTTTTGTATAGAATGCAATTGTTTGTTTGATAAACAGTTCTAGTATGTAGCCCATGGGCAGGAATCGGAGTGGAGGTGCGGCGCTCACTAGTGAAATATACGTAGGGTATCCTGTACAGTCATCAGGCCGAATCGCTATTCGATCTGTGACAAAAAGCAGCCGAAGACCAGGGCCTGACTTAAGCCTACGTGAGTAAGAAATCCAACTAAGTTAGATTCTTTGCTACTCTATCAGGATGAATACATTCACTGCAAGGACAAGCTTACTGAGTATCTGAATAAATCAGTACTTTTATGTATCTTGGCATAGCCTAACTGGGAGTTTTATGCTGAAATGGGTTCTTGGCGGGTAACCCGCAGATTATACCCAACCCATGGGTTCGCAGGTTTGGGTTTTGGGTCCAGTGTCCAAACCGAACCGTGGCGTGGCCTAGTGCCAGAACTGCTAGATCCCAGGACCTTATAATTTTCTGCTACCTACTGAGTACACTAGGCAAACGTTAAGTTTGTCATATGTCATAGATATCGCTACGTCTGCCGAGCTGATGTAAAAGACCATACAGTTGTGGGACGTACCGAAGTGTGGTTTTTGAATACAACGTCAGCCGCAAGCGGCAAAAGTTGTGATGTACTAGACTTTTTCTCGTTGACAGATATCCTACGGACCTTTTAAGTTCAAGATATGTAAGTGTAATAACTAGCTACAGAATCATGTTCTCATCCCATGTTGTTCCACTATAATGAAATAATTGAAAGATGCCATGTCCTAAGTCATATGCGTCATCAAGGCTTTACTAGTCTAGAGAGCCTTTATATAAGATAAGTCATAGTCTCTATCTTAGAGTCTATCAATCATTCTCCAGAGCTTTCTTCCCAAGTATCCTACTCTTCTTTCTCAGAAAAGGTCCAACACGCACAAGTTAACATTCATAATGAAGAATATCTTCACTTTCATGATTGCCATTGCATCGATGGCGTATATTGCCAATGCAATTCCTTCTCACAGTCTCTATGGTGACCCAAACTGTGGAAGGGCTGCCGTTAAGTGTGCGATTCGAACGCCTTCACACGATGCCTACAGGGAATGCCTCCATCTACATGCAGCAAGTGAATGTCAGGACTAAGCGTTTGCGTATGCTCTACCCCTTTCCCTCTTACTACTTACTCCCTTCAACGCTGGCATCCTATAAACTGCGTCATAGATATCTAGGACACTAAGGCTGACCAAATAATTAGGTGCTCCTGCAACAGCCGAATCTGTTGTGCTAACCGGCCTACTTCTTATTATGGTCGAAAGGGTTTCTGGAGCCCTCTCTTTTTAGTTCTTAAACAAGCCAAGATTGAGGTCTCTCTTTGGGGATGTGTTTCAGAAATGCTAGTGCAATAAAGATATCAAATTTTGGCTCTTCTTAAATTTCCACAAGCCTCAATAGCATATGATATGAATCGAATCTATACGAGACACGTGATCGCCTAGGGGCTTGGCCGGATCACTCCAACCCCTGAAGGCTTTACCCATTAGTAGATAATGTGGCATCTGTTTTCCACATCAACTTCCATTTAATAAAAAAATCGGATGAATATTTTCCAGCATCAATCAAGGAAAACTTAAAAGACATTATCTCTAGATTTAATAGTCATCTATTTTCAGATTGCCAAGAAAGCGAATCCACATGTCGGAGCTCAGTAGAGAAGGATAATGATATGTCAATACCTCTAACTTAACTTGGTAGTAGATATCTCTTACTAAGAAGCTTCAGCAAGGCTTGGTTCTTTAGTTATATAATCTGCGGGTATAGCTAGAAGAGATGGGATTTAAATTACCAAATTATATATAAGAGGAATAGAGACAAAGACACGTCTAATCCTATTATTAATGGAGATAACCTTGCAATATAAAGACCCCCGGAATCATGTTTTCAAAACTAGTAGCTATATTACTGTAACTACACTTTCAGGCGAGAAGATCTGACCCCTAGCGTTGGTCCCAGTGTCTAGCAGCATGCAATGGTAAGTGCTGACACAAAATTACAACAGTGTGAAAGCAGTTTGGTCATGGAGCTGTAATAAAAAGTCAACTGGTTCCTTCTACTTGTATATGATCAACTCCGATGACGCAAACAATTATGTATGCTAGTATTGTGTGCTCCATTCCGACTACAAATAAAGCTATTTCTCTCACTCTTTTCCCTTTTTTTTCTTTTGGTATTTTTCGGCGGACATTTTAAGGAATTGAACAGGTTGTTGTATCGGAATCTGGTGGGAATCCTCGTCCCTTATATAGTGGAGCCCGGCCGAGCTATGCCACCGACGACTATCCTAACTAGTCTCATAATCAATACACACAATGAACTCTGCAGTAGATGTTGTGGTGAAAGCCGATCACATTGGGTGAGGTAGGGTTCTATTTCTGCAGGTCTCACTTCATCTCGGTAAAATTGTCCAAAGGGCTTAGCAGGACTTAGCAGGATTCCAGATCTAAGAAGGTCCTTAGTCTTGACAAAGGCTTAGCAAAAGATAGGATTTTATACTAAATATATATTATAAAGCTTTTCTAATACTTATATAAGATATAAAATAATCACAGCGGTATATAACAGGACACTATCAAGAGTATGGTTTAGGGCCAGGAGCCGAGGCTGGATCCACCTCCTGACCAATCGTGAGACCTGCAGGTGCCCTATTTCCTAATAAGAAAATCCTCTACAGTAGCTACTAAGATAGTCGTTTTAGGGAGTTCTTCCGCGCACAACGCTCCACTCCGTACATAGAGAGATAGCTCTATTCCAAATTATTTTTAACTCAGTTAGGCGACCGGGTGGAGCATTATAGTCCAGGAATCCTTTTTGGCATAGCTCCGTCGCGGATCTCACCTCAACCGTGTACCAACATCTTGTTACGTCTTTGCAAACTAAGACATATATAACTCGCAGATCCACATTATAATAATTAGTACACTAGGTTGGCTGGTTGGTTGTTTCATTTACCCTGACTCCCGCAAAACTAGCGATATGCAGGCTACTATAAATGTAACTATCCTTGTATGTCTATTTGCAATATACTATTTCAAGCGGATAATCTTAGAGCCTCATTACGGCTTGTGGTGGCCTATTTGCTTTGGTTTCCTGTCTTACCAGCCTCCCTGGGTCCGCGGCTGTGAAACCTACGAGATAAATCTATAAATTCCATTTAAAGTACTATATTAATTAGTTCTATTTGATCTGTTTCTTTTACTGTCAGCTTTTTTCCCAATAGAAATAATATAGTATTATAGCTTCATCCAGGTACCCCTTGCAACTATTGGCCCCTTCCCCTGTTAGCGAGTATTGGGGTCATTGTACTAAGGTATCAAATTTGCTACTTTAGAGGTCTAGATGTCAATATTGTATGAGTGAATTAATAAACCTTCTTATCAGCAGATTCAGTTCTATATAGATACCTGAAATTGAGTAATTGAGTCATGATATCTTGTATAAAGAACTGCTGAGGAACTTCTGAATTTTACTTCTGTTACCCCTTTCTATATAATATCTTTGCTTTCAGCTTCTAAAGTCTGACCCTGTGTTGTTGCCTCAGCCCAAGTCAAAGGAGTAACTGACGGCAAGTCCCCTTCCTCACACTATGGTATACCAGGACAAGGCCACTAGAATCATGGGACTATGCTTCATCTGTCTAAGTCTTCTTCATGTGGTGCAAGGATCCTTCAATATACATACTAGACCGGATAGTCAGCTTTTAAAGGAAGAGCTCAAGCTTTCTAAAAAATGCCTGAAGTCATTGTACTTAATTCTGAACTTTTAAAGCTTACCGCAAACCTCGTCCCTTTTTAGAAACAGCACAGCCCTATATAAGTGAAGCGACAGGAAGCATGGCGGTCTCGAACTCCAACCAATACTGCAAGTTTTGTTATTATTCAGCAGTATTCTGCTGAACGTAATATCATGAGTGATCTAGTTTGAACCTAGATTGGACTACAGAGAACACAACAAAGTTGTGTACCCAGGAATGTGCGACATCTCTATGCTCTTGGTTGAATGCTGTGGATCATGATTGTGATCTGCAGACAGTGTTTGTTAGGGACGTCTACATGCTTGCGAAGATTGTTCCAACCGCATGGAAGGAAGAACATGATCTAGTATATTTAGAGAATAGGTGAAGAAATACTCACTCTATTAACATTGATTTAGAGCTATTAAAATACCTACATTCAGCTTATCAAATTGGTGCTTTGTAAATTTGCAGACTTGGCAGTAATTATATCCAGTAGGAACAGGAACAGCTGAGCTATGAATCTCTTAATGAGCAGCTAAACTTGCCTAGATAGGATCCTGAAGAGTATTATAAGTATGAGGATAATAAAACCCTAGAAAGCTTAGACCGGGACTTCTCTATAACCCAGATAACAAAGGATATGAATGGATATAACCAAGCTTTACAAGAAAGATCTCGTATGTTACTGTTGTTGACAATCTACCCACCGATGATAAAAACTGACAAGGTATTGTCTAGCTATGTAGCGAATACTTTCATCAAAATGAGGAGACAGTGACTTATGTCGGCCCTGCTCCCCTCCAGCGAACATACGCACTGACTACCTTCCCGATCAATACCCCCCCCCCCCCCCCGATACAGGAGTATTGTTCCGTCAAGCTGCCCGAGACTACCTACGAAACTACCTTGTTTGCTTCAACTCGCACCGTGCCAGTTACTGCCACCGTAACAACCCTGTCCCATCACCAACGAGCTGTCCCGGGCCGTTGATTTAACCATCTAATTCCTGGATGAGTTGCTAATAAATCTCCGATAAGTATAATGTGAGTTCAGGGACAGTGGTTTATGCTACACAGGATCAAGACTGTCAATTTGATTCCTAAGCCTTCTGAAATCCACACTATTTAGGGTAAAGCAACCTGGTAAGCCAAAGAATGCTGGTGGTACTGCAACCATGGGGCTACTTATGATTTGTCTTTTTTTTCCCTGCTAACACCATTTTAGTGAAGAGCTAGCTCACTACTCCACTGATGAGCTCCTTATCTCCAAGACGCAATCCTTAAGCTGGAATCCTAAATATTTTAGGGGATTATAGCAGGATACACAACTCGCAATATGTTTATAAAGGGTATAGGATTCTTTATTTTATTTTGCCTCCTTGATAGACAAGGGCCATTCTAATGGCTTTCTTTCAGTCCACTAGGTGGCTTTCCAAGGCTTTGGGTGTGGTCTACGCGGCTACTACTGCGGGTTCTTAGTATACAACTGGTAGTACTATCATAACCAGTAACTTACTTCTCTTATAAGCCTTATAACTTTCTTTGTGCTCAGAAATATTGGCAGAGCTAATACACCCTGACACTATTCTAACACTGCAGCCAGTATTATAAAGTTGTTACTGGTAATAAAGTAAGTACCCTATCCTAGTATCATGAATATACTAAATCTGATTACTATACTAGTGTAACATGTTGGCTCTTTACTTCTAAGTATATTCTATTTGTGACTTATTCTCGCTAACTGTACTAACTGGCTAAAGTGAGATAATATTTACTGAATTCTAGACTAGAAATAACTACGTGAGTTTTATCCATGCCCGGATAAAAGAAATCTAGGAAACAGACTGGGGCCGTTTTCTCTAGCTGTGGGGTAACTGCCCCAACCTAAGGCGGAATAATGATATTTGTGTTGCTCCAGTTACCAAAACTACAATATCAGAAGATGGCACATGCAGCCTATCCCATGATAACGCCGCTTGTTAAGGAAGCTCATTTGGAAGGTGAGTTAACTATACAGAAAGCTAGACCCATCACAGTGCAAGGCCACCATCGCTGACGCACTACTCTATGAGTAGATGCTGCTCAATGGGCGCATATTATAACAACACCTCAGACTACTGTAGTGACGTGTACCAATCCAAGATTCGGCTTGTGGGAATCCCCCTGTCTAAGCATCGGTGTTTTATCCTTGCCTACCGCTGTTTATAATTCGATTCGATGCTAACTGAATCAATCACGTAGATGCTGTTCTATCCATGGTTATTGTGTGAGTGGACCAGGATTTTGCGGACCTGGTCTATGTTTCTCGGGAGATTGTAATGATGATAATGGTGGTCCGAGTGTTAACAGCGAATGCAGGCCCAGCTTTGCCGGGAACAAGATATGCACTCACACTCAATTTGGTAATATATTGCTTGGTATCTGGATGTTGCGGAAGTACGGAGGAGGAGGAGTATTGTAGTCGAGGTTCCTGTTATTATGGCGATTGTCCGAAGCAGTGAATATATCCAGTCAACAGCAGTGGTATATTGGGCTTCATGTTAAGAATACTCAGTAGCTGACATGCAGATTATAAATACTTCTTGTCGGTATTAAGCATTAAGAGATTTTAGAACATAGGTACAGTCTATAGTACCCAATTTTCACCTAATCCATGGAACACGGATACAAACACGGGACGCATGGGGGTTTCCATTAAATGGGTAGTAAAAGTAAATAAATTATAATATAACACTCCACAGAATAGTGTGGTCTTTACCAAGAAGTAGGACATAATTACTTATATATTGCCTATCTAACCCTACTGTCAGATTATTAAAGATGTCAGTGGAACCACATATCATCCCGTCCAACCCAGTGCAGAAACTAGGCTGTATGGATTATAAGCGGTGCACAGCGTTACATAATGAGATCTATTGCCTGTTATGGAGAGAATATTATCTATTACTATATATTACCTGGTAAAAGTATTTTCTGTCTTTGTATAAGATTATAGAAACTTTAGATCCTTCTCTTATTAAGTTCTTAAAATTGGCCTTTTTCAAATCTAAAAATATACCTAAGGATCTGTTAGACAGACCTGCTCTCTTTTACTGGATCTGTGGTCTCAATACCCCTAACAGCTTCTTCAAGACTCTTGTAGAGAAATTGTACCCCGGTCGGTTTGTATGGCTCTATTCTCCACAGGGTATCTCATGGGTGATGAGAGGGTCATTGTGTAAGAGAGAAGACACCCTGTTATCATAATATACAATATAGCTAATCAATGATGATACTAGGTATGACCAGGAAGAATCTCTAGCAGCCTTCATAGGCCATATATTTGAGGAGTCTCCAATGTGTATTCATGGCTGGGGATTCAAGCCACTGGAGGTCATTCTTGATGCATATCTTGACATGATTGATGAAGGCAAAGTCACCCTGATGTGCCCTAACCCTCCACACTGGCCTGGGGTTATAAAGCCATGGGTTCTCTATCCATATACTAAAGTTGATATAGATAAAGCCTTATCTGCTATGTAGAGACTGCTTGATACTATTAAGGCCTGCCAACCAGTCTATAAAGCAGCTAACTTCTATAATCCTTAGTCTAATCTAGATCTGCTTATCTCTCTTTACCATTCTATTCACTGCCTGGTAATACTCTGGAACTCCCAGCAGGATTATATATAGAAAGTATTTATTCAAGAATAAACTATATTTTTTTAAACTTATGTTATCTTCTTTTATCTTTTAAAATTAGGAAAAGTAGATAGACATGCACTAGTGATAGTACTTAAACTAGAGTAATAATAGAAGAAATTAAATCCTACTTTAAAGAAGATAACTAAAGTCTTTACTAGTCTAGATTTAATAGCTTTAGTAATCGCGGTATAGTTCAGTTAGACAAAGTATAACTACACTAGGCACAGATAGTAGAGACTGGTAAGTAGAGATTAGATAAGATGGGGTAGTTGGCAAGATTAAGAGATTTAAGAATACTGATATAGAGATATATTAGTATAAGTATTATATTTTGCCCAGTTAGTGAACTATCTTATATATTAGTGTCTAATAAAACTTTGTCTAAAAGGATAATTAAGTAAGTAGGATTCTTACTATCCTTTAAGTGATATATTGTAATTAAAATAAGAAAGAATTAAAGTAATATATTATAGAGAGTTATTTAGGTATAATTATGCTGTTAGTAAAATATCTCCATTGTCATATATATCTTTAGTTTAGAGTCTTGGTAGGCAATTTAGGATGAATCCTAGATCAGGTAGATCATGTTATGGAGAACTCAGTTAAGGCTAGGGCTGGCTTCACTGAAATCCTTATTTATGGATGCTTAGGTTAGTACAACTTTTGACATGATATTAAAGTATGTTTACCCGCAATATCAGTTTTCTTCATTAGTGTTCTTTTAGGCGCCTCAAAGATACTTTTATGTTAATATCAATTATTTGCTGAAGGGATATTGGACTTCTTGTACTTGTTCTTGTTGATACTACAGCAAAGACAGACTGCGAATAAACTTTCAGCGTGCTTATCAGTTACTTCTACCTTGAAACCCCTTCACAAAGAGGGTACGATCCGCAAGGGTGACTGCTACGCACAACCTGGGGAACAGCCTATTAATGATCGGCTATGGGCGGAAGGCCCTAGGGCACAAGGTCCATGGAACCTAGGTCAGTCTATAGCAGCTAAGATAGCAACCTCTTAAAGATAGAGGATTTGAAGAGGTAGTAGAGATTTTTCCCAAGACATTTCCAGGTACTATACGTGCCCATAGAAGAAGAAGCCCTCAAGCAGGGAAGGGGAAAGAGGTTTTTGATGCAGAGCTAGCAGGTGCTTGCAAAGCACTTGAAATAGCTGAGCAGCTGGGATATAAAGACCCTACCAGGGTCCTAGGCTACTATAGCTCCGCAGCAAGACAATAGAGCTGGCCCAGGGCAAGGCTGAGCAAATCAAGTCTAAGATATAGCCCGAAGGCTCGAGAATCAAGGATATCAAATTACTATCCAATGCGCCCCAGACCAGCAAGGTATACTAGAAAATTAGAAGACAAATCAAGCTGCTAAAATAGCTGCTGAAAAGGCCCCCAGGGACATAGACAGAAGCCTTAGTCTAGCCTATCTACACAGAGCATATACTGAGGCAAACCAGCCGCAGATACAATAATGGCTTGTATAGGCTCTGGAGAAACAATGCTACAGGACCCAACAATGCTATCAATCCCAGAAAGGATAGAAACTAGATCTGGTAGCAGGAGCAGCACTAAAACAGCTCGCTCACCGATACTACAGCTAAAGGTTGGGCACGCCGCAATACCGACCTACCTCAGTAAGATAGGGGTTCAAGACTCACCTAGAGGTCAGAGCTGCCAGGTTCCACAGGGAACAACAGGCCATCTACAGGTTGAATGTGGACAATGGCGCCACCAGAGGTGGGCCTTGTACAGGGCCTTAGTCAAGGAAGGAGTGCCACCACCTATACAGGGAGAAATAGCTCAGAATGCCGGCTCTTTGAGGATTAGAGGCCTAGAGCTAGTAGAAGCAGAAAGCAAAGGGGAGGAATAGTAGAAAGGGGCAATTTGGCACGAATAACTACGGGATTCTGTATTACCTAAGAAGTGCAATGAAGAAATGGCGAGGTCTAATTCCTTGACCTAATGATAAAATGAGCAATATTTATAGGCCTTAATATGATTATTATCCGATACCGGGATCGCTAATCTAGATTAGTATGGTGGTAGCCGATATGGGTACTTTAGTGGTAAAGTTGGTTCGCAAACGACTATACAGTGGAAAACGGCGTCCTGTATACACAAATTTCAAAGCAAAACAAGGAATAAGTGCGTGACGAGCGCACCGTGATAAGCAGATCTTTCCTACAACGAAAATCTGCCGTTCAAACACTTCGTAGGATTAGGGAATCCATAGCTTGCGTTATGGCCTCAACTACGGATGATTAAAGCTGTTATCCCGGATCATAAGTTAGTTGACCCGTGGGGGAGAGAAATCCTCCGACACAGCAGGTGGTCTCTATGGCTTGACAGCTCACCAAAGTTCTTCTTGTCTGCTTTGCAGGACAGGATGAAAAAGAAAAACAAAATATCATACTAGGTTAATCCTGATGGCGGAAAAACAGCGAAAAATTTTGGCGGAGTGGATCAGCCAATCCCTTGCCGTACAGGGACCGAACTCTGTTAATATATTTACTGCTTAATTGATTCCAACGAATTAGACGGATGTAAGGGATATCTACTGGGAAAGGTAGATGGCCTGTCAACTAGATAAGGATACGTAGGCAAAGAAGGTATTCGAAAACACTAGGATCCTATGTACAGAGATTGACTCTTGCTCTTCTACTATCGGAATCACAAGATCTCATATATCTAGGGATTCGGGGAGATCAATTAGTTAGATGGGGCCATATGATCATGTGGACATGCACAGAGAATGCTGCACGATGAACAGGGTTCCTTGTAGTTCCTAATAAAGCAAATCTCGTATCAATCTCAAGTAATTGTTTTTCTCTTGGTCCCCAAGGATCCTGACCCCACCGGGTGACGGCTGGCTAACGGATGAGGCCGCTGTACAGTCGCACAGAGTATATATATATATAGACCGTAGCCGAGTACCTATCCAAGCTCTAGCCACCTGCTCCTAGATCGAAGCTTCCATCCGGAACGTAAGAACTGCTTTGGGCAGAACAAGACTTCGTAGGTTCGGATAACTGAACTTGTTTCCTCAGGACACATCTGACAGCTATTAATTTGAGGGAGACGGTTCCCACGGGAGAGAACAGTAAAGACAAAGTGCTCAAAACTACCAGTCATGGTCTCTGACCTCCTAGCACTGAAATATATCCCTCCTCAATGAAGAAGCTCGATAATTATCCTCCACGGCAGGTACCCCGTCCAATAGCAAGTGCTACGGCAAGAGAGAGGCAATTGGCTTTCGGCGACCCATGCGGCGCAGTCATCTTGCAGGGGGCCCACCACGGAGGACCGAAAACCACTCAACGATCAAGAGCGCTTCCCGACGCTAAAGGGGCGTATGGACCTGATCAATGCTAATCCTTTCCTACTTCTGTCCTCGGCGCTAGAAAATCGCAAGTGCGGTGCTCCAAGTGGGGTTCTCCAGTTAATCCATTGGGCATCTGTACCGCCTCCTTCCGTTGCCTATGATAGACCCCTGAACGGTTGAACTCCCATTATTGACTTAAAATGACGTGCTAAACTCCTTTGATCTAATAAGAAAATACTACTCAAGATTTTTCATTTACCAACACGGTTGCTCGGGCCCACACCTTCGATAGGTCATAGTGCTCAGCATTTACCGTACCAAAGGCCAGGACAACCGGTCGAATAACAAGGAGCACCTGTTTACCATCCAATTTGCAATCGTCTTCATCCAGATGATGCAAACGGTGTGCAGTCATCATTGGATTGGTGATGGTGAAGACTGGCAGATGTTGCTGGCTCCTACAGACCATAAAGGTCGGCTGACTCCAAAGCGACAATGCGAGATGCGCAGCCCCGGCGTACAGCGATTGTAGCTCTTGATTCATTTTCTTGGCATCCTCTGTATTTCGGGATTGAAGAAGAGTGCGGGCTGAACTACCGAGGAGGTTTGTCACAAGCCCACTGCTAAGCTCCTCAATCCTCTCCTGTAAGATAGGTTTGGTGTTCGGGTCAGTCGCAGTGGAAAGAATTCGTAATGTCTGTGAGCGCCAAGTGTGCGCTTCTGCCTCATGAACTGCGTTGGAGTTTCGGTTAGCATTGGTGAGCTTCTGTGCTATGATCTTCTTACCCTGTTTCATGCACCCGTAAATCCTGTTCAATTCTACCGACTCGGGGAGAGTGTTATCATCACCGATCTTACCAAAGGCAAAGAATGGGTCCACAAAAATCCTCTCAAACACATCCTTGGCTAACAAGGCTTGTAGAAGGACTCCCGGGACTTTATCGGGGGAAAACGATACTTTGCACATCAGCGATGCCCAATCCTGTTCCCGACAGTATTCGCCCAACTCCTTAATGACCTTGTCCTTCTCATTATCTGGGACACCCTCTAAATCAGAGAGAGACTTGACACCGTAATTTCTTGCCCAGGAGCGCATCTTCCCATCTAATTTGGTAAACTCATCCCTAACAACCCGGTCCTCCTTAGGAGCCCGTCCGTTGTTCGACACCATCGACTGGAGAGCATTTTCTTGACGCGCTATAACTATAGTCCGCAGTTGCTCATTATCCTCCAACAGCTGAGAAAGGATTTTGTTGAGCTTTCGAATTTGTGTCTCACATTGTTGCAGATGGTCTTCGTACGCGGCCTGTTGTTGTTGACGATCCTTTTCATGTTGGCGTGATTCCTCTGCTAGACGTTGGGACTGAGCCTCGGATTCCTGGCGTAATCGTATGCATTTCGCCTTACATTCCTCGATTTGCACATCCCTCTGTTTTATCTCGTGGAGGTATCCGGTGTCTCTTTTATGGGCTCTATTATTAACGTGAGCACCGTGGGCCTCTGCACCGGCCCTTGTTGCCGAAGCTTCATGGGCTTTTTGTGGTCGCGAATCTCGTGCCTTAGCCGGGTTCTCTATTGAGTCTGAGGATGAGTGTATCGGTTCCTCCGGCTTTCGCCCAGACAACATCTGTCCAATTATTATTAATAGCTCTGGAAACCCAGTTATTGGGAGCTGAATGGGA
The DNA here is from genome assembly GCF_009176365.1 of Aspergillus alliaceus. Taxonomy (NCBI): domain Eukaryota; kingdom Fungi; phylum Ascomycota; class Eurotiomycetes; order Eurotiales; family Aspergillaceae; genus Aspergillus; species Aspergillus alliaceus. The sequence continues at coordinate 274,806 of NW_022474736.1, forward strand.
GCACACCCGTGTGACACCTCCCAAAATTCCATGCATCGCTCTCTGAGAAGTAGATGGTGAATGGCAAGAGCTCTCATCGTTTCTTTCGGTCCTTGTACGGCGTCTATTGTTGCCAGATGGTGGACCATGGGTGGTTGTCTATATAATCAGCGAGTGAGCTAGTGCATGAAGCAAACAAAGGTAGTCAGGAATTTCGTTAGACACTCTTACCTGAGCCGGAGTATCTTTGGACGTTCCCCTACCTTCGGCCATGATTACCCAAGGGTGATATTCGACGATGGCTTGGTCAGTAACGGAAAGATAATTTGCGCCCCTGTTTCGAGGACTCTGGAAATTAAGCCTGAACCCATCCCTAAGAATTTCCTCTCCCGCAGCAGCTGTGAGCACGGGCGCTTATGCTTCGAACATCCCTATCCGGTTCAGACTCAAGGACTTACTATGTTAAGCTACCCGCAGCCACGCTAAGGTTAGCTTCTATGGTCTAAATTAGCCCCTTGTCATTATATCCAGGAGTCGCGGCGGAGAGTTCTAGTTCTTGTTCCTCTTGAGCGGCTGTGCGTGGTTCACCGGATCAGGAGTTAACAAGAGTCATCGTTAAAGTACAGCCAGAGTTCATTACTGCCTTCACCCCAGGACATACAGCGGAATAATGACGTTTGATCCGAACCTCTCTGCTAGTTTTAGTTCCCTTGCCCTATCTTCTAACCGCAAGATCATTGTGGGAGTCGATTATGGTACTACATTTACAGGTATTCCCTATTGTCTCATTCGCCGCCACTGGAAATATAACTGACGGAGGGCTATGAAAGGAGCCAGTTATGTGAGCTCCAAAGCGTCCGGCTTGAGCGATATTATACTCATCAACACCTGGCCTGGCCCCTCTAAAAATACCGATGCCGTCTTCAAAGCACCGTCTCGCATCGCATATGCCTCCGATAATCCACGTATCTCTACACAGCGCTGGGGTTACCAGGTTGAGCCCGGGATGGTAGCGTACTCGTGGACAAAGTTGCTGCTGGATCAAGGCACACCATTGTCCAATTATGACGATTCGTCCCTTGAAAATGCTTCTCAGGCCGGTATACTGCGTGTTCCAGAGGGGAAGACTGCGGTCGATGTCGTTTCTGACTATCTGTCCGAGATTTATAAGCATATCTTGAAAGCAATTGCCAAGCAAATCACGGACCAAGAGCTGTATATCACCCCAATAGAGTTCTGGTTCACTGTCCCGGCTATTTGGTCAGACAAAGCTCGGGATGCCACAAGAACTGCTGCTCGACGGGCGGGGTTTGGAGGTAGTCTTCTCCGGCCAAGCGATAAGGTTTTCCTGATCAGCGAGCCAGAAGCAGCGGCAATCACAGCGCTAAAGAAATATACTACAAACAGTATAGGAGGTTCTGTCAGGGTAGGTTATGTTTCTGTCTGCAAGTCTCTGCCTAACACGGGTTCTAGGTCGGAGATGGGGTGCTTGTCTGCGACTGCGGTGGTGGTACTGTAGTAAGATTTTTCTGGAGGCTGCGCAATGTTTGAATGCTTATATCTCAGGACATTACCACCTACGTTGTGAATCGGGTCTCTCCATCCTTAGAATTCGAGGAACTGTGCACGGGGATTGGTATGTCTTTTACATCGGCGTTCTTATCCTTTTAGACATATCCTTAACGAAACTCTAGGGGGCAAGTGCGGTTCCACAGCAGTGGACCGTAATTTCTACAAGCTCATGTCAGACAGGTTCGGCGATGCATTCAATAATTTGCCCATGAGGCGGAAGAGCCCTGGAAGCGAGTTCATGAAACAGTTTGAGACTATCAAGAGGGATTTTGGCAGCTCTGATGAGTCGACCACATTTGAGCTGCCTCTCAATATGACAGTCTCTGACCCAGATCCAAAACACTTTGATAATGAAGAACGGATGGTTATTATTTCAAGGCAAGGAAAACACCTTATCCATTCGCTCACTTTTCATAGCAAAGTACTAATAGCTGACTTAGTGATGATCTGCACACCATCTTTGATCCTGTCATAGATAAGATTACTAGTCTAGTGCGACAGCAAATTGAAGATGCCCGTGAAGAGACAGGCAAAGATATTATCAATGTACGGCTTTCGGATTTCACTTGACCTCATTTTCCTAATTCATCTTGTTTTCTTCCGCCTTATGGGCTCCTCCTGACCCTTCTTCAGAGAATCATTTTGGTAGGTGGATTTGGCGACTCCGAATACCTCCGCAAATCTTTCCGGTCATCCTTTGAGGTTCAAGACAAGATTACTGTCACAATTCCCGATGCGCCGTAAGTATTATCCATTTTTGGATCTGGTGAAATAATCTACGTCCCAGTCACTAAGTATTTCTAGACAAGCTGCTATTGTACAAGGGGCTGCGCTGCGAGGGTTGGAAGGCCTCCGGTCCACCACCAAAAGGTGCCGTCGGCATTACGGCTTCACCTACAGCATCCCATTCCGGGACGGGATAGACGATGAGGGCGACTCTTATGTACACCCTTACAGTGGCACAAAAATGGTCTCTGGCATTATGAAATGGATGGTTGCCAAGGTGAGTCTTTCCGGATCGACTCTGCTAGGCGCTAGTCTCGGGCATTCTCCTGATATGGAATTAAATAGGGTGACAAGTACGAGGAGGATTATACAGACAGCATAACTCTTCTTCGGCCCCATACTGCATCATGGGGTAGAAAGAAGTCTATAACTCTCTACGCATGCGATCAAACTAGCGCTCCTGAGCGGGTGAACTGCAAAGGTTTGTCTGCTGAGGTTTCCAAATGTGCCGATCGATCTGACGAGGAATCAGATGTTTATGAAGTAGGTGACATAGTTGTAGACTTTACGGGTGTGGACTTGGAAATATTCGATTCAAAAATGAAAGATGGCAGGCGAATATATAGCCTGAGTTACGATGTCAAGGTAATCTTCGGCGCACAGGAGGGTGTTCTGAAATTTGAGGCTGTTACTCAGGGGCAAACAATTGGTCGGACGAGTATCAACTTTAACACGATCAAATATTATTAACTAGATATCTCCTAAGCATATCTGTTTTATATCCAATGTCTTGAATCTGAAGGGAACAACCCTTGTATCACAATCTCATTATCACTACATGTCAGCTTAGCTCAATGTCCACCTTTCATCTACTCTTTGTTCTCTCGAGTTTCTCATTTCTGATACTACGAATAACATTGCCTTACATTCTATTTATCACAAGATGTGCGTCAGAGGATCGATGAAAGATCTCCGCGATTCATAGTCGCGAATTAACCGCAAGCCATAAATCGTAAGTATCATCACTAGCATCCCTCGATAAGGCCTCCGCCACTTCACCACGATCCCCTCGCCACGGTAGGGATTAGAGATGTCAACTGTGTAATTTACAAAGACACCTCTTTGTGATTATATAGGGCATACGTAGAGAAGTATACTGAATCTGAGATTAAGAAATCAAGTATCTTCTTTTCCAATGCGTTTCTCCGCTGCAGAATAATATATCAATAAATTTCACATTCTGAACGCATCTGGGCCGCAACAGGAAGAGATTCAGGATATAATGCTGAAGGAGTATTCCTTGGATTGGGGAACAATAAAACACGGCAAATGCAATATAATCATACCTTTACACTACCACGCTTAGCGTCATTCCTACCTAAAGATGCCGTCCCTGTTTCGTCTAATGCCTGCTGATAAAGCAGCAATTTCATCCCATACTACTCGACAGGATGTTGCATGCGAGCCGTGATTGTAAAGAAATGTTAAAAGTGTTTGAGCTACTAAGTACGTATACTCAGTAGTTAAGGAAGTGCGAATGAGTCGATTACTAACTTGATACCAAAGGTGTATCCTGAGTAACAATGTTGAATGTAGGTCCTTAGTAACTTGATTGATTGATCACGAAGAACTAAACTAGGTACATGAATGAGTGTCCTTATATATCCTCTGTTTGGCTACTCCCGTAGTGACTCCTTTGGGGGTAGGTTTTGGAGTATATCCAATCACTGTGCGTAGTCTCGTATACTCCTTCATATACTCCTCTGGGGGTAGGTGACGGAGTATGTATCACGTGACCTGGAGATCCTTCTTATCTTATCTTCGGGTAGCCATGATCCGTTCTTCCTTCACTGTAGTCCTATCACTTTCTGCCTTGCGCGTCCGCTTTCCCCGATAAGGCACACTAGGCAAGGGTCTGTAACACAGGCTTTCATGCCATTGTAATGGGAGTGTATATTTAATTTCGTCCACGGTCAATGTGGTGCAGAATAGCCTCAGCAAGGAGGCTGGGGAGATGGAGAGTAATAATAGGCTAATAGCATTGCTAGGAATTTAAGAATTCTGCCAGACTATAGCCTGGTTTGTATCTACTCCCACACTCTTAAGATAAGCTATATTCTTATAAATTAAATATCTTTTCCAATAATAATCTCTCTATTCTTATTATTCTGTACCGCGAGTGGTTTACTGTTATAAATTAAATAATATAAGAATCTCTTATTTAAAACTGTTGTGATCTCAGGGGAAAGATGGGCAGGATGAGGCTGTATCAGCTACACTTACGTAGCCTACTGAGGACCGGATGCCATTCCGATAGATACTCAATTCTATGGACGACTATATCAACTATCTTGACTGCTTCTTCTCTTCTCTACTAATCGGTAAAGCCTTCAGGGGCTGAAGGAGTTGGTGATCCGGCCAAGCCGCTAGGCGATCACGTGTCTCCTATAGATTCATATCAAAAACCAGGGAATTACCTTGGTGGGTCTTCTAGTATAGTACTATGTATAGTTGATATACTGCCTATTATAGTAATTACAGGGCCAGCGCTTAAAGAAATGCACCACATTTATGCATTATTATGCATGTTGACGCCTGCACCAGGTTGGTGGCTTGGTGGCGGTTACATAATACACGCACTGGGCAATGATAGAAACACAAACACCGAGTTGGAAGACCGAAGCTTCTATCGAATTTTCATCCTTCAGCTGGTTCTCACCTCCGCCCTGTAGGCACCCTGTTGGCCGTCAACTGAAGAAATGTCTGGCAACCAAGGAGACGAGGGAGTCGCTGGCTCTGCCTCTTCCCCTCCTCCACCTCCTCCGCCCGAAGATCCAAGCTCGAAAGTCTCCCCATTCGTCAGGAAGCTGAGGTCTGCTCCTCCTGGCTATTTCTTTCAACCGGAAAGGCCACCACCTCATAGAGATCCATTTGCTGCGCCCACCGGCCCTTATTTCTTCTACGGCACCCTGTCTGATCTCGCTACGCTCCGCGAGGTCCTTGGCTTGGAAATCGAGCCACAACTTCGACCCGCCACCATTACAGGCTACAAATGCAAGCTATGGGGCCAGTATCCAGCTCTCCTAGATGCCCCAGAAAAGGTTGTTCATGGGGCTGTCTACCATGTCGAAACAGAAGAGCATGGGGAGAGGCTTGCCAGCTATGAAACGGACAACTATCGGGCCGATCCGTGTCGTATCAACTATACCGACGGGAATGAGCCCGTGGATGACTTTGGTTATGTTTTTAAATTTGTCGGCAATGTCAGAGACTTGAGTGACGGTACCTTTGATCTGGGGACTTGGCTAAGGAGGGTGAAGAGGGTTAGCTGAGGACTCATCAAATGTTAAGTAGTTGCAGGCAAAAAAGGCTTGTATCTTGACTCCCATCACTAAGAAATACAACGTTATCATGAGACAGCATTTTTAGTTAATTTCCTAAAACTCGTTCCCTTTGCGCCTGAATTCTGTTCGGCCTCAACTGCCGATGTCTGCTTCCATTCCATGATAAATCGAATAATAAATACCAATCATGACCTTGAGTTATGCACTGAGCCTAGGCTCTGGCGCATCAGACTGATAGAGCATGAGTGGGATCTCGCCGGCTCATGGGGCCGGTGATTTGCAATACCAAAGTTATTCGCGCCATCCACCCACCTCTCACTTAGCCGTCACAAATGCATTTCCAATAGATGGGGATCTGGGGGGTCAATCCTATCTCAGCCAAACACTTATTTTGTTCCTCGGGTACTGAGTGTTGGTGGTCAATTGGCTACGAATGCCCCAATGTTAGCTTCGACGGCTAACTTGCAGGTCAGTGCGTGGACACCAATGCCTGAGTGAGTGGCGGAAGAGTTGGCAGATTAACGGCCAAAAACAGCGTCGACTGCGGCCCGTTTTGGGCAGCCCATTTGCCGTCATCTAGTTTAAATCTGTATAAGAAAATAGGGAAAGTAAACTGGACAGAGGCTTAAAAGCACTTTTTCTGTTGCCAGATTTCGCATTCCGATGAAAGCGTTCTGCCACTTTGTAAGATAACGCGCTGCCTATCATATTAATTTACTTGCCGCAGGAGGCCATGGGAAGCCCCCACTTAGTGATTACAAACCAATTCAGACAGGGTATTAGCGGGGATAAGGATGCTTTTATGCAGTAAGGAGCAAGAGCACTATGCCAGCCGACGTGGACAAACATTATTCTCTATTCCCATGAGATGATGATCACTATTTTGGATCTGGTCATGACATCACAGCCTCAACTGCCGTCAGAAACGTCCGATCGATTACGAAAGCCCACTAACCTGCCTAGTAAGAGACCGTGGGAGAATGAAAACACTAGAAGCAAACGAATGCTATCTTCCCTATGCAGAGAGGACTCACCATGAAGATTTTACGATAAATCTGCCAGTCTAGGTCGGTCATAAACTACATCTCTGGCCGTTGGTCCCTTGAAGGATATATATATCCCCTGAGATTGTAGTTGTCAGATCCCAAAGAGCTCCAGATATCAAGGATAGTCGAAGATTGATACGTGCAAGCCATAAAAATCCGGCGAATCTTAAGGATGCCTTTATACCTGCAGACATAGTATATATGGTTTATGAACGGATGAACGTTTTATTGGAGCAGTTCAGATCCTGCATCGAACTAAAGGAGATGCGTATCGTAATTATCTGTCAGGAGGTCAGTACACTCTATACAATACATTAGGAGCTCGAAACTAAATGCAGTTTAAGTCTTGTCTGGTTTACTGTACGTGCATGCAGAACTCAAAATTACATTATAAAGATCGCTTTATAAAATTATGCACCTGACAATTTCTGGAGGCATTAAAATTGGTGTGAAGTCGGGTTTGCTTCCTGGTACTAAACTATACTAATGTGCAAGGTAATATCGGAATAAGTATGATTCTGAATATAGACGATGAAAACCAGAGTGATATTGGCTCTGTTGGAAAGTTGATACTACACCTAGTACAGCCTAGTGCCACACTACAGAATCCGAATAAGGAAATACTAAAGAATCCCAGCGAATGGAGTACCTTGCTAGTTCAATTTTTGGAAGAAACCAGGAGTCCGTCAATCGAAGACCTCTTGAGCGTATGTTATGTGGCTCGGCCTAGAATGGATCTCTCTAACAAAAGCTGCATTCGTTTCTTAGCACCACGATAAGCCAGCCAGACCTCGCATTGTTGGTGTGGATAGCAGAGAGGAACAAGATTAATTTGGAAGGCATATACTTGAGCCATAGGCAGTGAAATTGATTAAGTGCCGAGGGAATAACCACAATACGCAAATTAAAAACGCGGTAAACTACACTTGTTGCGTGACTAGTCAAGATTTAAGACATATATATCTCTCTCATCCCCCTAAAGTATTGTATAAGCGCAGTCATTATATGGGGCATATTGGATAATGCTGTTCTTCGGGACAAGAGAATGTGCTTTCGTGGTCGGGCGAAGTCTTTCTAAATCATCTTCAGTACTCAGGGACCTCAAGTCGTAGAAAGATAGACGAGAAACATATAAAGCATCTAGTCTCTGTCTTTAAAAACGAAGGTTGTATTCGCCTACATAATTCTGGGCACTATATTCCCGTTCTGACTAGTGTAGCGGACTTGGATCAATCTATTTCTCATTCCTAATTACGGCGATAGTTCCTGACACAGGAAGAAGAACCAACCTTTTTTAGTATACCCGAAGGAGTCCGGATTATAGTTCTGTATAGTGAACACTGACTTAGGGTAGCGGAGTAAATCTTAGAGCCTACAGAGTGATGGTGGGTGGTTGTTCTTTATACGTCACGTATAGCAAGCTACAGAATCCAAGATATCAACTAATGGTATATATAGACCTAGACCTGCAGGAGTTAACAAAACAGTCTATAGAGAGGAGTATTCTCACGAGCTGAATTTCAGCGATGAAAATATCTATTGTAATATTCAATTTTATGAAAAGAGGAACGATGATGTTCAGGCTAAGAAATGGAGAGCAAGACTTACCCTAAGAAAAAAGTGGCTATCTTTCACAGCTAGAACAGAAATTGAACAGTGCAATCTGTTATGAGTTTGATCGGATACTCTCCTTCACTGGGTTATAGGGTGGTTTGGAAAATTGGAGCCTTCAGCTGTATACTATACCTTCGATTCCATCCAGATGAGTAGACGTAGGTTTCTGCTCTATACTCATCCCAGACATCTACCCAGTGGCACGCCTCAATGGCTCTACAGCTTTTGGAAGTTATGGATCTCATTATCAGCACGAATGTTTTCATAGATCCTCACATGTACAAAATAAAAAAATAAAAAATAAAAATATCCTCCACAACTTAATACACATCACGAACCCCTCTCATCATCATATAACTCATCCGCATGTAATCTCCATCCTGCATCACCGGCCACAAATCCCACAAACCGCTCAAAGAACATTTCATCCACCCCTCAAATGGCGGATCATTATCTGGCCAAGCCTCAACAACCTTCACAAAGTGATTAGTCCTCTGCCAGGCCACAGATTCCTCCGCATTTGGCGCATCTAGCAATGTCTGGAAAGACTCTTCATCAATCACAATAAACATTCTGTAGCTTGGAAATCGATCCCGCATATTCCGCTTCTCAACCCAGGACTCGAAATGAGATCGAAGAAAGTCTATTGAAGCATCATTAAATTGAGTATCATCAATAATACGTGGACGATAGCAGGCCCATAATTCGTCAAAGACAGTTTTGTCCACTTTGTCCGGGTTTCTCTCTTGTAGGTCAGAAAATTCACGGTAAAATTTATATTTGATATATGAAGTGATTAGGTCGATTATTTGCGGAAATGCAGCATCGGACTGTTGAGTATATGTGGTACGGTAGATTGTGAAGCCCCAGGTTGATTCTTGGAATCTGAGAAAGTCGTAGAGGCCTCTTAGATGGCTTGGTAGCCAAGGGTACGCAAAGGCCATTTTTGGGGGGGGGTACAGTAGAGGGGTTGAAGAGGTGTCCTAGATTTATTTATCACTTAGACCTGCAGTTGAACTTATAATTTATTAATTAGCGCTAATATTGAAAACAACAGCTAGTGTCTTGGCTTTGTTACCGCTTGTAAAGTTCTAGAGTTTCTATCGGAAATGCGGGATTCCCTAATACCTAGCAATCTACCACTGAATTCTAAGGCATGCAGTCATGAAATAGAGAGGTCTGGTTTATGATCTACTGATGGAACGAGCAATATTTAGAAGCCTAGAAATGATAGTCAAATCATGCAATATCATGGCGGTATGGTGTTATCGTGGCCTAGATAAGTGGTAAATGGTGTGGCAGATAACGGGAGCTTTAGTGGTAATTTTGGTTGACGGTTGTACTATTCTTTCTCCTTCCTTTTAAAGCCTTCTTGGCTATATTGACTAGATGTGCTCTCTAGAGTCTATCGGCTGAATATCTACAGTCAAGACTGTCCGCAGCTTGTATCTTTCTCTATAATTTAAAACTAGACCTCTCTATATCTCTATATAGAACTGGTTACATCCGTAGCCGCCGATGAAGTACTACACTTACTCCAGACCCTCCAGGCTGACCTCCATGTCAGAGGCAAGACTTGTATACCTGCTCAAAGCGTCGAGCACCTCCACAGCCTGTTGCCCTTCCCTGACTGCCCATCTATTTCGCATTTCTCTCACCCACTGTACAACCCAAGCTCTAGTTTGAGATCCTATAAACCTCAGTCTCTCTCGAATCCATTGATCCCACCAATCCCGAGCTTCGACTGGGGCATTACCCTGCATTTCCCACGCTTCATCTGCCAGGCCGAGCTCTTGGCGGACTTTATTTGCGGCTGTCACTAAACCAGGATGGATTCTGGAGTCGTTGAGATAATGAATGACAGCGATAGCCGCCCTGATGTTTCTCAATACATCCAGAGGATCATCTGCCTGGACTGCACCTAACATTTCGCCATTCTCAAAGGGGCTGACAGCCCTCCAGATCTGGAGAGATACATTAGCACAAATACACTAAGAAGAACGAGAATGGGAAAGAAAGACGATTCGTACTCGAGACTTGCAACTGTTATGGCCCGAAATAAGGACAGCAAATTCCGCGCCATTTCTTCTGCTTCCAAGGGCATTCATGAGCCTGGTAAATGGAACAGCGGATACAGCCCCACCTGCCATTGGGCGTGCGTTGAGGATCATTGGAGTATTCAGCGCTTAGATGAATGTATTAGGCAAGTGGGTATTCCTTGGATCCACCCCAGTTGGCATTGTACCAGAGAAGGCGTCAAGTATAAACCCGTGAATTGTATTGAGTTCCACGACATGTTCCACTATATAAGTTAGCGGGGCCGTGACCGTGTGGCTTTCATCAAGAAGTCGTGGAAGGAGAAGAGAGAAGCCACAGAAAAAGGAGGGGAGTACCATCATAATCATTTCTTCCTGCGGATGTAGTGACCTGTATCGTTCCAATATCAATATCCAGACAGTCTGCATTGTTTGTATATCCATATGCCTGGTTCCAGATAGGATTACTCAAAGGCCAGTCACCCCTGCTTCTATACTGTATTCCATTTTTAGCATTTGACCACACTAAGCGAGGGATTTATTGACATACACTCAGAGTTCACCACTCAACTAATCCACTGGCCAATACGACGGAAAATTGTTGCCGTGTAGCTCTTCTCTCCAGGTCTCTTATAAGAAGATCCAGATCTTCACCACCATAGAGGCTGGGTTTACTTGGGTTACAGCAGTTAGACGTTATATAGGTGCAGCTGATCACTTCTTGACCTCCTATTTTGTTCTTATAAATAGCCATGCTGTAAATAATGAGCTCAATAATCTTTGTCAACCCCAGTCAAACCCAGTCTCGGGCAGCATTCAGATATGCGCGATCTTCTGCACGGTAAGATTAGGGTACTAGGATACTACCAGGGTTTCCCATATCTCTTGGGAAACTGCCGTTGCAGACACAGTGATGACAAGATCATAGAGAAGCTTCTCCACCTTACGCCTTGCTACTCGCGCGGCGTTGAAGGGATGACAAGTAGACAAATATATTAGAAGATATATTTCCAAAGATAAGATTAATGCTGGCTAAATCCTGCCTCAGGTTAAATTTATCAACGCCACAGCTTGGATCGTCCATAAAGGCCTTCACACTGGACCTTAATCGGCTTTCTGTATCCGTGTAGGCTCTCTTGCTTTTTGTGATATACTTGGCCAAACAGCATTTTGCTTAGCCACCATTACCTTCACATCCACCTCCATGTTGATCCAGGGCCACGCGAACTCGATCATTCGGGTAGCCGCTGTAGCAGAATCTATCTACCAAGCCTTCAGCGGCTGCCATGCCAACATTGACATACCACTGATAATCTGTTCACTTGCTGTTGGAGTTGTCACTACAGCAGTATTTACGTATTTACGCTCCTGATAATTGGCTTTCTGGCTAGTTAGAGTAAAATGGAAGGTGTTCCTTCTCACCTTACATAGATTGCCACCGCTCCCGGTAGTCAACGACACAAGCAGAGACTAATCACTTTCACATTCACCATCATCATATCTTGGAGCTTTACCAGCCCAGTCACACTGCGAGTAAAGTTTTATGCTATCAGTATCAGTAGTACAGTATACCGCCTGGTAATCGTTTTTGTTATTGCTGCAGTGCTGAGAATTTAAGCCAACTTCCACAGTATCTGCGGGATACTTTAAAAAATAAGTATATATATTCTTAAAAGGAGCAATAAAAAGTTTGCAAAAACATACAACAGCCGGGATTCGCTGGTGGTCACCCACCCAACTACTAACCGGCCGGCG